>NC_039249.1:33314603-33369603 GCF_003368295.1 Carassius auratus
GAGTTGCTACTCAAATATGATATGGTTTAGTATAAAAATATGAAGTCGTGACTATTTTCCAGAATGATGTTTCTTCAGGCCCAGATGGACCAGAATATGAAGACGGCGTACAGATCATGAATGCATTATGAGGGTTAAAGCCTCACGGCGTGTGATTATGGAAACTCCTTCACAGATCAAAGCAACATTTACGGCTGATGTTTCTGGCAGATGAAAACATCGGCTCTGAGCCTCGGTGACCAGCGAGGAAACGTTTCAGAGCATTACTGAGAACGCAGACAGTAAACGGTTAGACACGGTTAACTCTGATCCAGGTGAAGACGAACGACCGCATCGCTCTGTCCTTCTTCATCCTGCCACCTCCTTTAATTAACACTTTAATAAACGCTGCTGTAGATTTAAGCGCGGCTGACATTTGCGGCGGCGCTCGAGACGAAGGGATATTTGTCACTTGTTAACCAGGCGAAGAGAAAAGCAGCAGCTGTGATTTGTTCAGCACATCCAGTCTGATTTACTCGTTTTTATAAAAACACGGCAGATCCTCCGTCGTCGTGTGATTACTGAAGCGATGTTTGTCTGCAGTGGTGTGTCGGCCGGGGCCGTCGTGTTCCTGTGACTGATCTCCGGCCGGACGGGTTATCAGTCAGCGTCCGCGCCGGATGAGTTGTGTATCTCTGGGATGGACAGAGGCTTGATTACTGCATCTCCAGCGTCCCCTGTGTCACGATACGAGCCGCTCCATGAATCCTAATGCTCCTGAACACCAGATTGAGTCCGGTCTGTTATTACCTCTGACTCCTGCGTATCTGTGCGGCGTCTGGAGAACTACAGCCGTGATACAGGTCACCGGGCTAGGGATCGTGGTCCGTCAAGGGCCCAATCATGTCTACTAGTAGTTATTATCTATAGTGTCTACAAGTGTATATGAAAGAGTAGGGGTGTGCAGCCTTTGTATCTGTCCGAAACGACTAACTGTCTAATTACAACAAGAAAACTGGTCATTTCAAAGCTCTAACATTATTTTTTGGGTGAAAATAAAGTTAGTAACCTATAAATAACATCAGCGACAATAAAACTGGATGTTTGAACATTTTAGGAACATTTCAAATCAATGTGTTGTTGACATCCTAAATCTATCTGTGTCGTTGTTTAACCGAACAGTGAATGCTGCAGTGACGTCTCAAACACGATTAATACGAGCGCATCTGAGAACTAGAGCTGCGAACGCTTCCAGTCCAGGGTGAATTAAATGAGGAAAGCTATTTGAGGAAAGCAGAAGGAACATCTCGCTCCAGCCCGGTGCAGGACACACTCTATTATTAACTCGTACCTTTACAAAACATGTCAGCAAAACAGAGCAAACTTTCCTCCCAGCATCGTCCCGCGTCTCAGGAGAAATGAGCTTCCCACCGCTCGTTTGTTTAGCGTCGGAGGCTTTCAGAGAGTTTGACGTATCACTAATTGGCAGAAACCCCACGAGTATGAGACCAGAGCTGGATTATCTTTCACAGTGCCATTTAGCTGAAGGCTTGTGTGCGTAATTATTGATATTTTAAACACTTGCGCTGGATGCGCTTTGCTAACGGCTAACCTGAAGCAGCATTTCTCAAACTGCTGGTTTTACGTCTTAATGCCTGCCATCGCCGGCTGATAATAAATAGAGAAAGAAAGGAAGAACCGCTTCCATCTCACAGTTCCCACGCTTCTGTCAGGAATTAAAGCTTGTTTTCCTCAATCAAAGCACATCTGACACGCAGCAAAACTCCTCGTGAAAGAACAAGAAGCAAGGCAATGATAAAGCGTGTTTTGGGTGTGTGTGGTTTGGAAACAAGCTTGACAGAAGTAGGACAGGAAACAGGAAGTGCTGGAGCGCGTTTCTGGCTCACATCCTGTGATGTCATTCTTTCGTGTCGTTCTTTGGCCTCATGGACACTTGACGTTAATTCACTGTCGAGGACGTTTGGAAGAAATCTATAGACTTCAGTCTGGAGGAAACCATCTCGTGCATGAAAACTACATAAAAGCTGTGTTTTCTGTCAGATTAAGCATTGATGTTACTTTCTGAGACAAACCTAGCTGACAAACATCTGTCAAATTATATACAGTATCACAATCTAGAAGACTATATCACTCAAATATCACTCAAAGCTCAGTAATGCAGCAGTATTTCTCAGTTCTGTAATCATCAAACAAGAGACGGAGACTGATGATGATAGACGATGTTTCTCCTCGTGTGACAAACACAGATGAGATTCTGATTGTGAATCTTGTCGTCTGTTTTTCTTTCAAGCGCTGATAGATGTTTCCATCCGAATGAAACTACAGCCGTACATAAAGAAGCCTTGCTTACTTATGAAGCTTTAAATAAATGAGATGTACAGTAGATTGGCCGTTTAGAAGTCGTGTTTCTTTCCCGAAGGAAGCGGTGATCTCAGTAATATCTGTATTGTTTCTCCGAGCCAGAATCCAGATCAAATGGAGATGATCTCAGAAGAGTTTCTCAGGAGATCTCAACAGCATGAGTGAATAAATGATCTCAGCCGCTCACCACGTTTATTTTACAGCTCTTCACCAATACAAATATTGATTGTGCTAAGAAAGAAGATGTCTGGGACAAGGCTGAAGTATAGACAGGAGTGACTCAGTCTGGATCTAATCAAAAATCCAAACCAAATATAGCTTAGCATTTCATTTACCTCGGTCTATGCTCATTAGAGAAATGAATCCTTTCATGAAATATCACACCACATATTAATTATAGTTTACCTCTTATTGATGTCTTAAAGATTTAATTAAACATACTTTAGATAATTATGAAACATTATGACAATCACTCTGTAAATAAATATATTTGAACAACAAATAGGAATTTAAAAGTTAATTAAAAACTGCTTTATGTGCAGTTTACATACATTCAGTTGTTTTAGCTTGATTGTTGATTATTATTATATTTAAGTTTTCTGACAAAAGAAAACAGTCAGCACTCCATATGTTTTACTGAAGCCACATAAAGATTGCAGTGAACAAAAGACAGACTGGAGATGAATGAAACAACTGTTTTTATGACTGAAGTGTAAATAAAAGACAGTATGAAACATCTCTGAACACTTTCATACTCAACACTCATGATATAATCTATCAGCGATCTTCAGGAGATTTAATGGTCCTATAGAGAGCATGGTGAATCTCTGATGATATCCCATCATTAACATCAACAGCCAAACACTGAAGCACAACCACAAAACAAGACGCTTCCTTCAGAGAATGAAATATTCAGAGCAGGTCAGGTTTTGTTAACCGGACGACATCAGTCTGATGTAATTGTGCTCTTTGGAGTGATTTTACACACTGAGAGAGAGAGAAGTGGCCAATTAAAAGCTGTTTTCTTCAGTCACTGTTGAATTATTGATGTGTGTCTGACAGTCAGAGACACAGAGCTTTAGTTTCACACTCAGCATCAACACGTCTGCATACCTTCAGGATTCACAGCACTAAAGGCTCTCAGGAGTCTGGATCCAGTCAAATAAACACCAGTTCAGCGGCTGAAAGCGTGGAGGCGCACAGAAGAGAAGCTTTCAGATCGGTAGAACTACACAAACATCAGAACCTGCACAACAAATAAATAAATGAAATAAAGTCATGCAACTGAGCTCAATTCATGTTCAGTTCATTATGGTAAACGTCAGCATGTCACCACATCAATTTATTATGAGATGTATGCTGTATATTGCAGTCTATTCCTGATGTTGTATCAGAGTCAAACGTTAGAGCACATATCTCCTGTACATTAGCAAGCAGCGCTAACACATGTGAGGTGTGTTGAACACGTTCCTCATCTGGAACACCTTTAGTGAAGATGAACAGCGTTTCTCATCCTAGAGAAGGACGTGTGAGTCTGTGATAAACAAGACTGACATCTGTGCCAACAACTACCCAGAATGCTCTGGAAACGCAGATGTGTGCGTGATTTACAGATTTGTGCTTCCAGAGGTATAAACTCCATGCGTTTCCTCCGAAGGAAATTGATTTTTAACAATAACTAATAAACCTTTAAAGACAGATGAGGTGTGAGCTCTGAGGTTGTTAATCGATTCTGTTTGCTTTAATTAAACTGATTTGTTAAATAAACGTGTTTAATAGCAGAATGTGTGGTGAAATACTACATTTATTGATAGCTAGTCTACACAGATCGTTAGCTTGGCGTTATCTAAGGTCACATGACACTGAAACACTTGCCCTGCTGATCTCTGAGTGTGCAGACTGTCTATATATAGCCTATATATTAGGTTTTGAAGGCTGTAAGTTACTGGTAGTTTAAAATAAAAATAATATAAAAAAAAAAAAAAAAAATATATATATATATATATATATATATATATATATATATATATATATATATATATATATATATATATATATATATATATATATATATATATTTCCCATGATGCTGTAAAGCAAATGCAGTTGCAGTGAGATATTTAGCTCCGCCCACTCCCATGAAGCACTACAAATGATGTAACTGAGTGAGTCGGTATATTTTGAAAGCTGCTTGTCTGCTTTATTAATGCGTTTAAGTTTGATCTTTTTAAAGAAAATATTAATGTATTAAGCCATGTTAAGTGTTTTTCATGTTAAGTGTTTTTCACATTGAGCGTTTTAGAATGTCCCGCGTTAACTAGCAGTTTTGTCATTTGATGCTAAGGTGAGGGTCTGTTTTCACCACATCCTTCTATAAGAGGAATACTACACTCAACAAGTCTTTCAGTGAACTCAGAAACACTGGTGTGCACAAACACAGGCTGCTAATCAGCGCTAATTACGACAGACTTCAAAGCTGCGATGACCTCGGATAGCTCTGAACTCATTACAGTTGTATTAGCAGCTGATTCCATCAGCGACAGATCTCCATCCTCACAGACACGCTCGGAGCAGTGAAGACTGACGAACGGCGCTCGCTAATCGTCATTTTCTGTCAGGCCTTTGTTTCAGAAGCTAATGTGGGTCGGCTGCTTCAAAGACATGCTAATGGGCCGCGCGCTGATGTCAAGAGACCAATTACACTCGTGAGCGGCTCCTCAGACTCAGAGAAGCGGAAGGAGCTCGGAGACGCGCTTGACTTCCGCTCTTCTGCGGGACGATCCTCGCTGGAACAGACGATATTCCCACGGACGAGAGAGAGAGAGATACAGGGTGATTCAGCCTCGCAGACGCTCGTATCATTCAGTCTCAGCGCTGAACACAATGTAGTTTAGAGTTCAACACCTAACGAGACACGCTGTAAAAACATTTTTACAAACACCACATTTTTTAACAATTGTGTATACAGTTCAATAGTATTTAATATAAGTTTATTTCCAACAGACAAGAAATGAAAAGGGTAATAGCTGAAGCGTTTGACTGATGTTCTGTTGCTGTAGTATACTGATAAAGTTTAAATGCACAAACAAAATCCTTAGGATAAAACTGTATCTGAAACATGACTGACACTGGTGACCTTTTGCAATGCTGGAAGCAGAAAAATGATCAAATAAATAAAGAGTAAGAGTCTTTCCTAGTCAAGTCACGAGTCATTGTTGTCAAAGTCGATTTACAGCCCTAACTTCAGTCAGTATCAGAGGATCTGATGAAACCTGGGAGGATTTGTGCTGTTTGTGTCTCTCTGTAAAACATTCATCCTGTTTCATCAAATTACTAAAATCTGTCTCATTTTATATGTATGTAAGTGTTATTGTAAACGAACCGTCAATCCTGTCACCATCCATCGGAGATAAAATGAATAGTGTGTGATCTTGAGCGCTGCAGGATTATGAGCTCAAGACCTCTACAGACACTACAGAGATCAGAGGATCTGCAGGACTGACTCTGACTGGACAAACACTGTAATGATGCTTTCTGGCAGATTAAACCACGCACAGTTCATGCATGTAAGAGATAAGAGGTGTTTCCTCCAATCCATATCCCTGCTCTCTGGGCCAGACGCATCAATCACAGTGTCTCAACAAGACCGACACCAGACTTTACCAGCGTCTGCATGATCTGTTCTGTCATGTGTCGTCCCGGTGGGATCGGGCCCGTGCACCTGACCCCTGACCCCTGACCCCTGACCCCTGCTAAGCACTGCCTCGTCTCTCCGAGTGAAGATGTATCACAGCACACGGCGGGACAGAGGGCGACATGATGAATGAGACACTTCTGTGAATCTCCTGCTACAGCAATCCGGTCCCCGTCTCTCTCTCTCGCTCCGGGACGGGGACGAGGTATTGATGTACCAGAGAGAGACGGGAAGATGAAGAGGTCTCACCGCCGGCCGAGAACATCAGATCCTACACTCGGACGTCTCCGAGCCACCGGAGGAGCTTTCTCTGAGGTTTTGTTTTGGATCTGCTCTTTAATCAAATGGCAGAAGAGCTCCACATGTCTTCAAGATGGCACCCGAACACGACTGCTACGGCTCTCGCTGAAATGTCACGTCCCCGGTATCTTCTAGCAGCTTCGGCGCCGGGATCTCGAGTCTCTCACACACACTTTCTCACTTTGCATGGGAAAACACACTGTGGCAGAAGCACGAGCTTGTTTCATGATGTAATGCTCTTCAGGAGCAGGGAACCATCAGAGAAGGGAGGATAGCGCCATCTGTTGTTGGGCTGGTGTTACTCTCAGAGAAATTAACCAATGCACTCTTCTGTTTTATTATTTAGTGTCTGACATTATTGCTTAAATTAATCAGATTCATTGCATTTAACATAAAAAAAAATAAAAAAGTGAAGGCTTAAATTGCTTGGATGTGATGAAAGTAAACATGTTTTCACTTAGAAAGTGAAAAAGCAGTGTATGTCAAAGCAAATCGACCGATATTTGACTGTTTTGAGATTACTGGTGGCAGCCAATAACTGCATCTGTGGATGAATACATATTGTGCTTTTAATTCTCCACAGCTATTATAACATATATATATCAGTCAACAGCAAACAAAAACAACTTTCTAGTAGTTACTGGCATCGGCTAAAGAACTCAATCTCAGACAACTACTCTTATTTTATAGAGCAAAACATATTCTAGAGATGTACGTTAATATAGTTTCAAACAGTAGTTTACTGTGAAAGTCATTGCATTAATACTGTAGGCATCATCACAGACACATAAAAGATCTGAAACCTACAGAATATGTATTAATATGTGTTATTCAGATGGTTTGTAACTAGTCTAAATGTACAGAAGAACTTGGAGAGACTCTGTGTCCGGGCTCTTAAGAGGACGACTGGACCCGTGTTATTTATGTGTGTGAGTAATGACTGAATCGCTCGGTGAAGGCCAATAGATGCTTTATTACCGTCAGCCGTGGTTTATTTTCCTTCGATTTTAACATAATGATTGGTCCTGTGATTTACACACAGACGTCTGATAGAAGTGCCCATAAAACACCGGCGTCTCAAACTACTCACACTTGGTTTACAAAGTCATCACAAAATGCTTCTCGAGGTCTGTGAAGCCTCAAGACCATCGACGGTTTCATAACTCTCTAGTAGAGAAACACAAGAACTGTGGATTGAGATCAGTGCGAGCCAGAATCACAGATATAATCAGATCCTCGCGGATGATTTCCAGAGTCTTTCATCATCGTCTCTAAATGCACTAATAGATCTGAGACTCGTAAAGGGAAAGTTCAGCCAAAAACAATCATCACGTCACTGTATATAAGTTTACTGCTATTTTATTTGATCGTTTGACATAATTTGTCATTAACACGTCATCAAAAGTGTTTAAGATTATATAAAACATTCAGTGTATGATAGCAACATGGACACAAAGACTTGTCGTGCTTTAAATGTCATCTTCATTTCTAACAAAATAAACACTGTTATATTGCACTAAACTCTAATATAGATATTAACATATTGCATTTTAGAAATTTTGATCTATTATTGGCACAATAACGTCTTTGAAGTACATTGGATCTGAATGTGATTAATATACTGGGACATCAAGTAATTAATTCAAAGTTCAAGTAATCTATTAAGGTTTCAGCTGACAGCTGTGATAATCTGAATGAAGTTAGTTTGGACAGCAGGCCATGAAGTGTGTGACGCTAATAAAACTAATGAAACACGTGTCTCCCTCGCTCCAGAATAACAGCGCTCACAATCCCAGCGGACGCCGTTCCCACGCTTCTCTTATTTTTATCATATACTTTTATCTTCTCTTCCTACACAGATAAATATGATTCACAGAACAGAGAGAATAAGCCAATAATTCTCATAAGACACGACACCTAGTCTGAATGTATTAAATTATATGAAATGCGTGGCTCGACATGATCGACCTGCACGACTCTCTCTGATCCGCACAATATTCCTCTTCAGTTGTGTTCTGAATATCAATGGCTCCAGATCTTCATGTTCTTCGCTCTTTTGACTTTGAGGCAATGTCCTCTGGACCTTCATGATCCTCTGCAGTGAATGTGTGCCGTCAGAAAGGACAGAAATGTATTAAGTTAAGTTTACAACTTTATTAATCCCACCAGGGGCAGGTAAAGAAGGGTAGTAGCATCATGAACCATGAGTGAAGATTCGGGCTGTTTCTGGTGAAGGGTTTGGAGATGGACTTTCTGAGCCGGTGTTGTTAGTAATCAAACTCTCCTGAATATCATCAGATCTGCTTCTCTGTGACGCTGATCTGTGCTGCTCTTGGTAGACTGAGCTGGTTATTATGGAAATATCGTGTTTCTTTGTACTTTCATTTGCTCATTGTTAGTAAATGGACTGATTTTCAGCCCGGTCACACGTTTATGGATTGCTCTCAACTTGTTGTTCTGATAAGTGAGTAGTTTCTAACTAGAGTCAGACTGCAGGAAAACAGGCCCAAATCTGTTATCTCCAGTGAAAACCAGTTCAGACCACATGAGTCTAATCGTTTAGATGATTTGGGACTCTTTCATTGGTGTCCTAATCTGATTCAGGTCAGATGTCTTACGATGTGACCTCAGTCTGAATTACAGTGTATTGCTGTGACAGATCTTATGCGGCTGCACCGGTAATATTTCAAAAGTAAATATTTAAGAAGTAGGATACTGCACAAGCAGATATATTTACATACTGCAAAATAAACAACATAGCAAAATCATTAACGACCAACACTATATACTATCGTCATGATATATATACATACTGTCCAGTCCTAATCTGGTCAATAAACCAAAATGGTATTTTTTCAGATATCGCTGTTTCAGAGACGCTCTGATTATGACCGTCTGGACACTACAGTCTGGCCCTCGTCCTTTGGTCATTATTCCTGTCCACTTCTCCTTCACCAACGCACTGACTACTTGAACTGATTTATCATTCATCATATAAGTGAGCTTGTTTGGAGATGATTTACAATATTGACTTTACCTGTGATTGGCCTATAGTTTTACTCATCATAGTAAATAGTGCTATCAGCGCTGAAAAACACTTTCCACATTGTTTGTTGATTTTAAAAACCAAACTATGACATTATTTTGGCATAAATCCATCTCTAGAGGCTCATTATATCAGATATATGTCCAGAAGGAAAGTCTTTTGACATAAGCCGATTGGCAAAAACAAAACTACACAAGATAAAAGAGAAGAAGAAGATGCAGACAATATGAAATACAGCTTCACTTACAGTCAGGAAGAACTTAGTGTGTTTAATTATTGAATGCTGGCTCTGTTTTGGACAGTGGATGCTTAAATAAATGTATTTCTTCAAAGCTGTTTTGAAGAAGATCAAAAAGTGTAGCACAATTATGGAGAGTTTGTTTAACACTGACCAGTGATCCATGACAGTGACCAATACACTCAGACCAGAAACCACTCTGGGGCGCTTTACAGACGACTCAGGCCTTGTCCACACTAATACGCTTTCAGTTGGAGATGCATATTTTTCTGATGTTTCAGTGAGGATGAGAAAACACTAGTGTGGACAGAGCATTTAAAAACTAAACTTCATTTTCAAAGGTATCCTGATTAATGTAGACGTAGCCTCCGGTCCTCGTGTGAAGAGAACAGATGCATCTGAGTTGTGCTTCAGAGGGATTTTTAATTAGCTTTTGCTTGTTCATTTCTAATTAAACAAACTCTTGTTTTCCTCGTAAGCTTCTTAATGTGTGAAGTGGCTCTTGCCATCAGACTCGTTTGTGCCATAGATGTCAGCGATGCTGTGTGGGTTTGTGGGCTCAATCATGAGATATATGAGCATTAGTGAGTCATGTGACAGTCAGACCCCCAAAGCCTCTTATCTTCTGTCTGGAGAAGAAAGGAGTCGGGTTTGTCTTTAGACTCGGGATTAGAGAAAGACAGAAAAAGAAAGAAAGAAATTACAAAGAGAGACAGCAGACAAGAGACATTTCTGACACATTCTGAGCACACAGGGCGAGATTTAAGACACGTGGAACAGATTTCACAGCTGTACATCATTAAGACTGTGTGTGTGTGTGTGTGTGTGTGTGTGTGTGTGCGGTCGCATGTGAGACGTGTTGTCTGAAGCACTCATCTGCAGTCCGTGTCGCGTCTCTGTTCGAGATGTTCAAAGAAGAGCGAGTGATTCTCACAGGATCAGATGAGTCTCTAGACACTCGCCTGAAGAAATCCCAGAGATTAGGAGAGAAACTCAAGCTCCATCCCAATCACAGATGAGACAAACAGAGACGAGCTGCTTCTCATCACAGAACTGATGACATCACCGCAGCTTACCTGCAAACACCAATAAACACACAAATATAACGAGTTCATATGCAAACAGAGTTAATGTGATTGTTGTAAGGCTACTCTCTTCCTCTAAGTATTGTCTAATTGTTCTCACCTGTGTCTCATTAACCGATGTCATATATTCGTGTCATATAGTCCTTGTCCTTCGTCTGGTGTTGTTCTTCTCAGCTCGCTGTTGTTCTGTACGTTTAGAAGTCTTTGATCATCTTTTACTGATTGTTTACTTGTCTTCAGTAATAGTTTGAGATGATTTTAGTTACAGTAGTTAGGCTAGAACTGCAGAAGATTTTGCTGAGGAGTCAAATTAGAGTATAATACTAGTACACTAAAATAAATAAATGAATAAAATCACTGTGGCAAAGTAAATTATTAAAATAACTTTCATACATTTTACTTGTGATATTAAAATTAAAGAAAACTATTTTCCAAGGTAAAATGTACACACTTAATTCATGTAATTAATTAAGTGCATGGAAAAGGTAGCTCTTATTAATATTTACTGGTAAGATTTACTTTTTTCTTGAATGTTAAGTTTAGTAGTAAGTTGATTTTACTTGATAATAGCAAATAGGTTGTACTTATATTAGAGCAGTACAAGTGTTAGTGCAAATATTTAAGAGGTTTTTATAAAGTAATCTTACAAGTTTATATGTTTAGTGTCATAACAACCTTATTTACAGTATAGCTACACTGCAATTTATTTTCAAATAGCTATATTGTGATATGTGTCTTTATTGTGAATAGCATGACTTGTAAGGCGGTTTTGGCCATGAAACACATGCACATAAATCAATCACTGTTATGTTTTATTTGTGTGTGAGTGTGTAGTTTTGACACTGTATGCATACAGCCATTGCACAATGTTTAATTTCACACAATGCATGAACACTGGTGCTCAACATCAGACAGAGCACTAGAAAGTGTACTCTTCTTCCATTGCTTGTGCTGTTTCTCTCCAAGAGTTAGTCAGAATCTCATCAGAAATACGAACTCATCTGAAAACTGTTTGCCTGCTGTGCTGATGATGAAATGTGTGTCACACGCTCTGTGTGCATATACTGAAGTAAAACAAGTAAATTATGTTTCTGAAAAGTTTTTTGTCGTGTTTATGGTACTGCCTGAATATAACATCAGCCACGGAGAGACAGAAGCAGCTGAATCTCTTCATAACGTGATGAAATCTGCTCTGTTTGCGCTCGTCTTTCTGTCGGCCTCGTTTCCCTCCTCTCTTCTGCTTAAGTAAGGTCTCGGTTTGCTGGTCCTGGAGGGAATCTAATGAGTGTTGGAGTGTAATCCGGTGAGCAGCAGTAAATCTGAGCTGTTTACAGCGCTCAGGGTAAAGTACTGCTATGTAAATCTGCTCAAGTGCTGCGCGACTGGAGAAGCTGCTGCAGAAACGCTAAGAGGACAGAAAGCAAATCCTCTGAAGCACAGAGAGAGACAGGCCTGCATCTATCACTGCGTGTGCTCAGCCACAGACGAGCAATTCATCAGAGAGACCTGTGTGTGTGTGTGTGTGAAAGAGAGAGAGAGAGAGAGAGGGAGAGAGAGAATGTGTGTGTGTGTGTCTTGTTTTTGTGACATATCAGGACACAACTCTGTATAATGACATGGGTATGACACAGGTATTACAAGGAGAGGGTGACTTATGAGAACATAACCCATGTCCCCATTTTTCAAAACACTTATAAATCATACAGAATTAGTTTTTTTGAGAAAGTAAAAATGCACAAAGTTTCCTGTGAGGGTTAGGGTTAGGTGTAGGGTTGGTGAAGGGCCATAGAATATACAGTTTCTACAGAATAAAAACCATTACACCTAGGATGCCCCCACCATTCTCTCTCTCTCTCTCTCACACACACACACACAAACACATCAGTGCTGGTGTACAGAAGATCAACCGCAGAATGCTTGAAACAAGATGCTGCTCTGCTTTGCATTTCTTCTGCTTTAGATGTGTTAGCAGACACAGAAACTAGTCTCTCTGAGGAGTTGTTGTGTTAAACGCTGTGATTGGCCGCTGATATACAGTTTGTGAATCACATGGATGTGAGTATCTGGGGTAGCATGATCATTAGTTTCACTGAGCTAAATTGGTAACAGTGGAACTTTTGGAAATGCACACCTGGTTAAATTTGATCAGGTCTATTCAAAGCATTAAACAATAGCTTCAGCTCACAATTAAAATAATCCCCACATATGAAAATTACTACTGCATTTACTTAACTTTTCTATAAATCTAAAAATGCTTAAATAATTGGAATAGCATATTTCACAGTGCTAGCCATAAGCTCTGATTATAGTTTGAGCTTTGACTAAGTTGTTTCACAGGTGACTGTAGGGGGCTAAGCGGTCTATTAAAGGGTTACTCCACCCCAAAATGAAAATTGTGTCTCTAGCCGCATTTCCACTGTCGGGCCAGTGCGAGCCAGGGCTTAAAGCGGGCCGGGCGGGGCTCATAGCCTCGGGCCATTAGCACGAGGCCAGAATAGCGCAGGGTTTCCACAGAGGAGCTTGAAGCACCGCTGCACGTCACTAAAACACGCCCTTTACACGCCTCTCAGAAAAACGTCATGCAACCTCATTATTTCACCAACAAAGAGAAGTTATCAGAAAACTAAGAAATAAGTCACTGGAACATGCGCGATCACAAAACAAACATAATAAAAGCGGCCGTTTGTTTGCATGCTTTGTTATATATTCAAATTCAAAAGCATCGATGTTTTAACTATAGAATTGATTTAATTTATCAGGACTCAAAATTATTCTAAATACACTTATTACTATTTTATTTATTTATTTATTTTTAACGCTTATGAAAATAGCCTGCTTATTCGGTCGAGTCTGTTTCTGTTTATTAGCCACAGTAGCCTATAGCCGTCATATTTAGAATGAATGATAATATCTCTATTTTTATAAAAGCTCCCGAACAAAAAACATTATTAGGCCATATGATAGGCAACGTGAGAAAAACTCTCGAGACGAGGTTTGTGACAGATAATATAAGTTACTTAATAAATACACGATTGTGATAGAGAATAATAAGCTGACGTCTGATTTCTTCAAGCAGTTCATATTTTACCATGTTTACTATGGTAATGTGTTTAGCATTCATATCTTTTTCATGGCTTATAAATATTTCTGCCTTGTATGTGTCACACCCTCAGCTCGTTCCCTTAGCCCCAGTCACCATTGCCAGTCACCATCCACTCAATCTCCCATGCACCGCTCACGTGAACCGTCACCTGAATACTGATTACCTGCACCTGCACCAGCAATCACCACACCTTTAAATACTCACCTCACTCATTCACTCACCGGCTGGAATCAAGCTTACATGGACGCTCTTTGTGGATCTTCTGCCTGCTTCTTGTGGACCGTATTGTGACTCTGTGGATCTTCTGCCTGCTTCTTGTGGACCGTATTGTGACTCTGTGGAGATTCAGTTACAGCGATTAAGGGAAGTGACTCTTTGTTGTCAGGCCTAGCTTTGTGCTTGAACTCACCTATTGATCAGTGCTTGAAGATTCACCGTCTGTGACCACACTTACCTGCTCTGTTGAAATCCAATGTTAATAAAACTTCACGAAAGTACTTACCCGTCTTCTCCTCTCCTTGTGTGGATGTGACAGGATTCCAGCCCCGAAAAACAGAACTTCATATCTCCCATGGATGTTAACGCTGCTGCTCAGGGAGCGGCTTCGGACCCGTTCACCGAAATGGTGACTGCTCTCCGCCAAGTATTACAGTCAGTTTCACCACCCACCGAAACTAGTGCTACCACCACCAACAGCACGCCCCTTGCACGTCCCGCGTGCTATGCGGGTGAACCGAGTGGCTGCAGTGGGTTTATTCTGCAGTGCTCACTGTTCATCAACGCAAATACCAGTAAATTCCCCAATGAGGCCACCAAAGTCGCCTTTATGATCTCTCTCCTCACCGGACGAGCGCTACAATGGGCAGAGGCCCTTTGGAACTCCCAGAGTCCGGTTCTATCCTCATTCGACGCCTTCGTCACCCACCTCCAGGAAGTGTTCGGGGTGGCTCTAACTCCTCTTTCAACCCATGATGAACTCTTAAATCTCCGCCAGGGAGCCACGGAAATACATGACTACACTCTCCGTTTCCGGACATTAGCCGCCACCAGTGGTTGGAACCAAACTGCCCTGCTAGCTGCATACCGTAAAGGTTTAAAGCCCCAGATCAGAAAGCAAATGGTCATTTACGACGATAATGTCAATCTCGAGACGTTCATCAGAAAAACTATAAATGTTGCTCAACACCTCTCGGCCTGTGCCTCCCCGGCCTCATATACCATCTCTCCATCAGCCAGAACGCCCTCGCCCCAACGAGACCAGGAGGAACCCATGAACACCGACTCCTACCGCCTAGATGCCTCTGAACGGAGACGCCGCATTCAGCAGCGGCTATGTTTATACTGTGGCGAGGCCACTCACCTGATCCACGCCTGCCCGGTCCGTCCGCCTCGCCCAATGGTGAGTACAGTTTCCATTACCCCATCTGTATCTCACATACCTCATATCAGAGCCCAGATCACAATTAACTCACGCAATCTTTCCATCCATGTCCTGGTGGATTCCGGAGCCGCAAGCAACTTCGTCTCTTCTCACTTCGTAACCAAGCACCGTATACCCATCGTCCAGAACGAGACCACTTACCGTATCACTACCATCCAAGGATCACCATTGGGCGGTGGCAAAATAACTAAAAGGACACACGAGCTGGAGCTCGTTCTGCCCCACGGACATCGGGAACGACTGGCCCTCCTCGTACTTCCTCGCGCTACTGTTGACGTCGTCCTGGGTAGGCCGTGGCTGGCCCAACATAACCCACAAATCAACTGGAGCACAGGGGAGATCCAGGCGTGGGACCCGAGATGCCAGAGTCACATTCACCATCCACCAGTCCAGAATTCACAGTCTGCGCCGCCGCACCTTCAATTGCACTCCACCTCCATGGGTAGACCTGCCCTTTACTCCTCCTACTCCGATGTGTTCAGCAAGGAACAAGCCACCCGATTACCACCACACCGGCCCTGGGACTGTTGTATCGACCTGCTGCCAGGTGCCAAGCTACCTCATGGGAAAATATATCCACTCTCCCGTCCTGAGCAGGTGGCAATGGAGGAATACATCCAGGAGGCTCTCGATCAGGGGTTCATCAAGCCGTCCACATCTCCAGCTGCATCCAGTTTCTTCTTCGTCCCCAAAAAGGATGGCGGACTTCGACCATGCATCGACTACCGAGTGCTAAATGACGCCACCGTCAAGTTCGCCTACCCGTTACCACTCGTTCCGGCGGCTCTGGAGGAACTGCGGGAAGCCAAGGTGTTCACCAAACTCGACCTCCGCAGTGCCTACAATCTGATCCGTATCCGAGAGGGAGACGAGTGGAAGACTGCCTTCATCACCCCTGCCGGGCACTACGAATATCAGGTTATGCCCTATGGGCTTGCTAACAGTCCATCCATCTTCCAGAGTTTCATGAACGAAATATTCCGTGATTATCTCCACCAATTCGTCATTGTCTACATAGACGATATCCTGATCTACTCCCGGAACATAGAAGAACACCAAACCCATGTCCGCCACGTCTTACAACGACTTCGAGACCACCACCTCTACCTAAAAGCTGAGAAGTGTGAGTTTCACTGCACTACCGTCTCCTTCCTCGGATACGTGATCTCTGCGGAGGGAGTTCAGATGGAGTCAGCCAAGGTAGATGCTGTGGCCAACTGGGCGGAGCCCACAACGGTGAAAGAACTCCAACGTTTCCTTGGCTTTGCCAATTTCTATCGGCGCTTTATCAAGAACTACAGCCTGCACTCGGCTCCTCTAACATCCCTTCTAAAAGGAGGTCAGCGCCGGCTGCGCTGGACACCCCAAGCTCGAGAGGCCTTCAGCCATCTTAAACACCTCTTCACCTCGGCACCCATTCTTCGACATCCTGACCCGTCCAAGCCGTTCGTCGTAGAGGTTGATGCGGCCAATCACGGCATTGGAGCCGTGTTGTCTCAAAGGTCTGGTGAACCTTGCTCACTCCATCCGTGTGCGTACTTCTCTAAGAAACTCTCTCCTGCCGAATGCAATTATGGAATCGGAGACCGTGAGTTGTTGGCCATTAAACTCGCCCTTGAGGAGTGGCGGCACTGGCTAGAGGGAGCTCAGTTCCCATTCACTGTTGTCACCGACCACAAAAATCTCCAATATCTGCAGAATGCCAAAAGACTCAATGCTCGTCAGGCTCGGTGGTCACTCTTCTTTGCTCGCTTTAATTTCCAGATCACATATCAACCCGGTCACAAGAACACTAAAGCAGATGCTCTGTCCCGTATGTACTCACCAGATCCAGACACCGACAAGCCTGATTCAATTCTACCACCCTCCGTTTTCCTCGCGCCTATCCTCTGGCAGATCGACGAGGAAATTCGAGCCGCCACCCTCGAGGAGCCTGCACCTCCGGAGGTACCCACGGGTCTAATGTACGTGCCCACCAACCAGCGACTCCCCCTACTGGAAAGTACGCACACGTCACCTGGCTCAGGACACCCTGGCAGCAGGCGAACCCTCTCGCTCATCCAGCAGAAGTACTGGTGGCCTAACATGGCTCGTGACGTTACCCGGTACATCCTCGGATGCTCGGTCTGCGCCGTTACCACCACACCTCGTCAACTTCCCGTGGGAAAATTACAACCACTACCCATTCCTCGCCGACCCTGGACCCATCTAGGGGTGGATTTCGCCACTGACCTTCCCCCCTCAGGGGGGTACACTACCATTCTAGTTGTTGTTGATCGTTTTTCTAAATTCTGCAAACTAATCCCATTAAAGGGTCTTCCCACAGCGTTCGAGACCGCCGAAGCCCTCTTCACCAACGTGTTCCGGAATTATGGCACTCCAGAGGACATTGTCTCGGACAGAGGACCTCAGTTTGTCTCCAGGGTCTGGCGAGCGTTCTTCCAACTCCTCGGAACATCCGTCAGTTTATCTTCTGGATATCACCCTCAGACCAACGGCCAGACCGAGCGGAAGATTCAAGAGATCTCACGGTACCTCCGTACTTACTGCTCCCAACACCAGGATACCTGGAGCCGGTATCTGCCGTGGGCTGAGTATGCCCAAAACTCCCTTCGCCAAACCACTACAGGCTTAACCCCTTTTCAATGTGTTTTAGGCTATCAGCCACCGCTGTTTCCCTGGTCAGGAGAAGTCTCTGAAGTGCCCGCGGTAGATCACTGGTTCCAGGAGAGCGAGAGGGTGTGGGACTCAGCTCACATCCATCTCCAGCGGGCAGTTCGGAGACATACAGAGACCGCTAACCGACGCAGATCGCCTAATCCCGTCTATCTACCTGGAGACAAGGTTTGGCTCTCCACTCGGGATATCCGCCTCCGACTGCCCTGCAAAAAGCTGAGTCCCCGCTACATAGGGCCGTTCACCATCCACTCTCAGATAAATCCCGTCACCTACCGCCTGGACCTACCACCACACTACCGGATCTCACCCACGTTTCACGTCTCACTGCTAAAACGTCACACTGATCCAGTTTCTCCTTCCTCCACAGAACCAGAACCGCCTCCCCCTCCAGACCAACCCGAAATCCTCGGAGACAACATCTACCAGGTCCAAGAGATCCTCGACTCCCGGCGGCGGAACGGCCACCTGGAATACCTCATAGATTGGGAGGGGTTCGGTCCCGAGGAGAGGTCGTGGATACCACGCAATGACATCCTGGATCCGGCTCTCCTCGAAGATTTCCACCGACAACACCCGGACCGCCCGGCTCCCAGAGGTCGTGGTCGTCCCCGTCGCCGCTCTAGGATGCCTGGAGTCACCCGTGGGGCGGGGGGTAGTGTCACACCCTCAGCTCGTTCCCTTAGCCCCAGTCACCATTGCCAGTCACCATCCACTCAATCTCCCATGCACCGCTCACGTGAACCGTCACCTGAATACTGATTACCTGCACCTGCACCAGCAATCACCACACCTTTAAATACTCACCTCACTCATTCACTCACCGGCTGGAATCAAGCTTACATGGACGCTCTTTGTGGATCTTCTGCCTGCTTCTTGTGGACCGTATTGTGACTCTGTGGATCTTCTGCCTGCTTCTTGTGGACCGTATTGTGACTCTGTGGAGATTCAGTTACAGCGATTAAGGGAAGTGACTCTTTGTTGTCAGGCCTAGCTTTGTGCTTGAACTCACCTATTGATCAGTGCTTGAAGATTCACCGTCTGTGACCACACTTACCTGCTCTGTTGAAATCCAATGTTAATAAAACTTCACGAAAGTACTTACCCGTCTTCTCCTCTCCTTGTGTGGATGTGACAGTATGGTGATTTTAATCCACATTGGATCAAGTTATTTCAAACACTCGCTGCTGACTGAAAGAGAGTTTTGAGCTCGACTTATTTAAAAAAGTGTTTAATGCTGGTGTTAAAGCTGTTATCTTTCTGAAATGATCCGCAGTGCAGTCTCGCTATTTTTATAAAAGCTCCCGAAAAAAATCATTACTAGGCTATATTTTGATGATATGCAACGTGAAGCTAAACTTTTGAAAGGAGACGACAGATAAAATGTTACTTAATAAATACACAATTGTGATAGAGAATAAGAAGCTGACGTCTGATTTCTCCAAGCAGTCATATTTAACATCTTTACTGTGTAACGTTAATGTTTAGCGTGCATAGTCTTTTACATCGCTTATAAATATTTCTGCCTTGTTTAGTGATTATAACCCACATCGGATCAAGTTATTTCAAACACTTGCTGCTTACTAAGAGTGAGTTTTGAGCTCAACTTATTTTAAAAGTCTTTAATGCTGCTGTTATAGCTGTTATCTTTCTGAAATGATCCGCACTGATGCTCTCCAGACACGGAGAAACTCCGCCTTTGTTCATAATCCCTCCTCTAGCCCCAGCTGGCCCGCTTTGGCCCAAGGTTTTCGTCGGGCCAAAAAACCTGGCCGTTGGCCCCGAGGAAGACCCGGCGAGGCACGATCAAGCCCCGGAAGTGACAGTGGAAACGCGACTGGCCCTGGCACGCACTAGCACGCCCGGTCCTAGCTCGATAGTGGAAACACGGCTATTAATCACTTACCTCATGTCGTTCCAAACCCGTAAAAGCTTTGTTCATGTTCAGAACACAATTTAAGATATTTTGGATGAAAACCAGGAGGCTTGAGACTGTCCCATAGACTGCCAAGTAAATAACAGTGTCAAGGTCCAGGAAAGTATTTAAAGTCATCGTGAGAATACTCCATCTGCCATCAGATGTGCAACCTGGTTTATATGAAGTAAAAGAGACACTTTTTGTAAGTGAAGAAAACCAAAATAATGACTTTATTCAATAATTTCTTTGTCAACGTTCTCCTCTGTGTCACTTCACAAGGATGTGCTGTTTCTACGTGTATTTAACTGTGATTTGAAATAAAACAGTGCCTCCTTGTGGTGCGGAGGACACAGAAGAGAACAAGCAGCATACGGTGATATGGAGAGACACAGAGACCCCTGACATGGTCACTGCTTAAAATAACTGCTCTCTGTTTGTTGAAAACAGCTATATATATATATATATATATATATATATATATATATATATATATATATATATATATATATATATATATAGTTTCTTTGATGAATAGAAAGTTCAGAAGTATAGCATTTATCTGAAATTAAAGTCTTTTGTAACATTATAAATGTCTTTAGCATCACTTTTGGTCAACTTAAAACATCCTTGCTAAATAAAATTATCAATTTCTATAACTGTTTTCCTGAGGTAAAAAAAAAAAAAAAAAAAAAAAAAAAAAAACCTTTGAATGATACAGTGTAGAGTGTTACAACAGCTCTTAATTTCAGATTAATGCTGAACTTTAGATCTTTCTATTCATCAAAGAAGAAAAAAAGAATTCTGATTCTGATTTCTGAAGATCATGTGACACTGAAGACTGGAGGAATGATGCTGAAAATACAGCGGAGCATCACAGAAATACATGTTTATTTTATTGAATTGTTTCTTCTGATGCATTACTGGAGGAGTAATGACAGAGAAACATCGGAACGGTGGGATCACGATCATTACTGATAATGAGTGTGTGAGTCATGTGACCCTCGGTGATGACATCAGCGGTGTGTGAGTCATGTGACCCTCGGTGATGACATCAGCGGTGTGTGAGTCATGTGACCCTCGGTGATGACATCAGCGGTGTGTGAGTCATGTGACCCTCGGTGATGACATCAGCGGTGCTGCAGGTAACGCTGAGTCTCTGTAAAGCTTTTCTGTGATCCCCCAGGACTGTGTTTAATTAATCCAGACGTTCACACAGCCGCGAGCAGGACGAGTCTCAGCAGACCTGTGTGTTTACTCTCCTAATGATCAATCATTATATTAAGATCTGAGCTCATGAGAGTACAGAGAGAGCTCCAGTTCACTCAGAACATCACGAGAGGGATACACTGAGGAAGTTTAACCTCACGAGACACTACACATGTTCACATGCAGTGAGAAGACCAGCCCCAGCTCAAATAACTCTGTATCTCACGTTAATGATGTAACAAACCTCAAGACATGAGAAACAGTGTCTGTTCTTCAGGGTGACAGGGATATTGTGAGCTAAAGCTGGACTATTACCCAGATACACTCACACTTACACAGATTTACCACATAATGGCATTTATACATGTGTTATATGTTGCATATAGGCCTATATGTTTGGGGAAAGTTAGTACCAGTATACTTTTCTAACAGAAGAAAGTTAGTTTTAAAAGTAATACATTACAATATTGTGCCACTCAGATACTGTTATGGAAAATAGCATTTTAGGTTACTTTTGCATTACTTTCTCTCATCTGGCCTTGGCTTGCGTGTTGTTTCGAACATAACAAATGTTCTGCCAGTTTTAGATGAATGCTAAAGCCTCTCAGAATTAGCCTCAGGCCGAAGTTCCTTTCAGCTGTGCTTTCATTCTGGATTACAGGAATACAGAGCCGCAGGAGAAGTTCAACACGATTCAGCAATGAACAAAAAAAAATAATACAAATAAAGAAACACAAATGTGATATTTAATTAATGTCATTTTTGCTCATTAGTGTGGTTGAACCTGATCACTGAAGGTCAGCAGACACGGGTTAATAAATGATGAGGTGAATAAATGCATGCTGACAATTAGTTTAGCTTCTAGAACAATGTTCATCCCGAGACTATCAGTGAGGATTCATTTCCTGACCACTAGAGGGACTAAAGTTACACCACACAGCTTTAAATACCAGCTCTCTCCCTCATGCACACTCACACTCATGCTCACACACACACACACACACACACACACACACACTGATACACACACACACACACACACACACACACACTGATACACACACACACACACACACACACACACACACACACACACAGATACACACACACACACACACACACTCACACACTCACACACACACACACGTTTGTTTTTGTGTAAAGTGTGTTCATCACATAGGCGTAATGGTTTTTATACTGTGGAAACTATATATTCTATGACCCTACACCAACCCTCACCCTCTCCTTGTAATACCTGTGTCATACTCATGTCATTATACAGTATGGAGCCAAAAGAGTCTCAATAATGATAAATGCACACACTACATTCACATATGCACACACAGGATTCATAAATACACACAGGATACACAAATGTGCACAAAATTCACAAATGCACATATCACACATCAAGATATATATGTGTGTGCATCAGAAATACATTTGTGAATCGCGTGCATTTGTAAATGTTGTTTGCATTTCTGGGTTGTGTGTGTATTTCTGAATCTTCTGTGCATTTTACATTTTGTGTGTGCATTTGTGTATCCTGCGTGTGTATTTATGAATCCTGTGTGTGCATATGTGCAATATAACAAAGAGTGAAAAATTTAAGGGCGTCTGAATACTTTATGTACCCACTATATATATATATATATATATATATATATATATATATATATATATATATATATATATATATATATATATATATATATATATATATTACAGACCCAAAGTTTGGACACACCTTCTCATTCAAAGAGTTTTCTTTATTTTCATGATTATGAAAGTTGTAGAGTCACACTGAAGGCATCAAGGGCTATTTGAGCAAGAAGGAGAGTGATGACCTGGCCTCCACAGTCACTGGACCTGAACCCAATCCAGATGGTTTAGGGGTGAGCTGGCCCGCAGACAGAAGGAAAAAGGGCCAACAAGTGCTAAGCATCTCTCGGGGAACTCCTTCAAGACTGTTGAAGACCATTTCAGGTGACTACCTCTTGAAGCTCATCAAGAGAATGCCAAGAGTGTGCAAAGCAGTAATCAAAGCAAAGGGTGCCTACTTTGAAGAACCTAGAATATGACATATCTTCAGTTGTTTCACACTTTTTTGTTATGTATATAATTCCACATGTGTTAATTCATAGTTTTGATGCCTTCAGTGTGACTCTACAATTTTTTTTTGGTCTGTGCTGTGTGTATGTATATATATATATAGTATGTCTTATACTCGCTACTACTGTGTGTATATAAGCCGTGTGTATATAAATCTGAGCAGGTCCTTAATCTCTATCAGGTTGGTGTGGTTTGGCTCTTTTAGGGCAGTGGTGTAACCCCTCTGCTCCTGCTGTTCGGGCCGGTGTAGCTGTGGACCGGGCTGCTGCTCCGCTGAGATACTGTCGCTCCTCGCTGGAGCTGCTCGGGGTCTTCTGTGGTTGTGCTGATGTTGGTCCCAGGAGAGAGGGTCCTGTGGTGCAAGGTACTGTTCCTGGGGTCTCAGCCGCTGCGGTGTAGACTGATGTTAGTGGAGGCTGAGGTGGAAGTACAGATCCAGATCACGGCTGGGGATGAGGTACAGGTCCAGGGAGGTATAATAATAGACCCAAAATATACAAATTGACAGTGTGTATTGTATAAAACATACAAATTGTATGTACATGTATATTATGTGCAAATTTGAAGTGTAGACTAAGTATGTGTGTTAGATAAATAAGTGTATGTGTGTATAAATAGTGTAGTGTGTTCTGCAGTTATTATCAGCTGTTCGAGTTAAGTTAAGTGAGTTAAGTGCATTAGACATGCAATCATTGGTGTAGAGGGAGAAGAGCAGTGGGGAGAGGACACAGCCCTGGGGAGCTCCGGTGCTGATTGTACGGGTGCTGGATGTGTATTTTCCCAGCCTCACTAGCTGCTGCCTGTCTGTCAGGAAGCTGTTGATCCACTGACAGACGGAGGTGGGCACGGAGAGCTGATTTAGTTTGGGCAGGAGGAGGTTTGGGATGATCGTGTTGAAGGCCGAGCTGAAGTCCACAAACAGGATCCTCACATAAGTCCCCGGTCTGTCTAGGTGTTGCAGAACATAATGCAGTCCAATGTTTACTGCATCGTCCACAGACCTGTTTCCTAACCCTGAAGAGGATCCAGCAAGGGTCCAGTGATGTCCTTCAGGTGGGTCAGCACTAGTGTTTCAACAGACTTCATGACTACAGACGTTAGAGCCACAGGCCTGCAGTCCCCCGATAAAACTCTCTCTCTCTCACACACACACACACACACACACACACACACACACACACACACACAGACAGTGTTGCCACGGGTTGTTTTTCAGATCCGTGGGTTGAAACGACCCCAGTAACATCCTCTCTAGCCTCTGGACTGTGAGTTTTACTGGGGGACTGTTGAGAGTCTCGATTAAACGTAAATGCCCTAAGTGTGTCGCGCTCAGTGTAACCTTTTTTATTCAGCACTTGTGTATACATGAACAACATTTTACCATTTCAGTTGAGTAAAACTAGCCTCATATCACACAGATATTCAACCGTGAATTTTTAATATAACAGTTAGTTTTTTACTTGAAAACACTGTGACAGAGATATTGTTTAATAGAATACTATATTAACACTATCAGTACTACTAGTATAATTATTACAAGTTTAATTTGAAATGACACAACATTTCTTCTGTTTTATAGTTATTGGTAAATCTCCTTTGTTTACCACAAAATACATTTGTTTAATTTTAAAAGATACATTGCCTTAATTTGATGAGCAGAAAGAAATACACAATAAAGAATTTTGGAGAAACAAAAACTATTATTTTCAATCATATTCTATTCAAATTTAATTCATATCATCAGAATAAATGTAAATAAATTAAGTTGATTTTATGCATTTAAATGATTAGAAATGCTAAACCAGAGAACTTGGTAACGACAATTCATGACGAGAAATATATATATATATATATATATATATATATATATATATATATATATATATATATATATATATATATATACAAATAAAATTAAAATAAAAACCTAGAGGAAACACTGACAAACCCTTGAGTTTCTGTAGAGTTCACAGAGTTGAACTGAGAACAGGATTAACTCAGCAGTCACATCTACTCACATGATGAGTGTGTGTGTGTGTGTGTGTGTGTGTGTGTGTGTGGTGATATTTGACTGAAGGCAGAATTAACTGAGATTCAACCATCACATGATACACTGTGTGTGTGTGTGTGTGTGAGAGAGGGAGAGAGAGAGAGAGAGAGAAAGAGAGAGAGAGAGAGAGTGTGTGTGTGTGTGTGTGTGGATTATCTTCCTCACATGATTTAAATGTGAAACACTTCAGGGCTCAAATGCCAAGAATGAATCCTGAGCAAGATTTCATAACATTATCCAAACACTCATTAACATTCAACAATTAACTCTTTTTACTCATTTACAAATAAATAAATAAATAAATACAATCATAAATACTCAAAGTAAGCCGGTTGGTATTACCAACAACACATCCAGTATTTCTGTAGGAAACTCTGTGTATTCACAGCTCTTGTGAGGTTATTCTGAGATGAACTGGTTTGTTTCACTCTTTAGTGCAGATGTTTGTGTCAGGTGTGAATACAGCAGTCCCTCTCTGGTGCGCACCAAACAACTGATCCGAGACCAGCTGAAGAGGTGCCAGTCCCTCTCTGTGCGCACCAAACAACTGATCCGAGACCAGCTGAAGAGGTGCCAGTCCCTCTCTGGTGCGCACCAAACAACTGATCCGAGACCAGCTGAAGAGGTGCCAGTCCCTCTCTGTGCGCACCAAACAACCGATTCCGAGACCAGCTGAAGAGGTGCCAGTCCCTCTCTGTGCGCACCAAACAACCGATCCGAGACCAGCTGAAGAGGTGCCAGTCCCTCTCTGGTGCGCACCCAAACAACTGATCCGAGACCAGCTGAAGAGGTGCCAGTCCCTCTCTGGTGCGCACCAAACAACTGATCCGAGCCAGCTGAAGAGGTGCAGTCCCTCTCTGGTGCGCACCAAACAACTGATCCGGACCAGTGAAGGTGCCATCTCTCTGGTGCGCACCAAACAACTGATCGAGACCAGCTGAAGAGGTGTCAGTCCCTCTCTGGTGCGCACCAAACAACTGATCCGAGACCAGCTGAAGAGGTGCCAGTCTCTGGTGGCGCCGCAAACTTGATCCGAGACGCAGCTGCAGGGGTGTCAGTCCTCTCTGTGCGCACCTCAAACAACTGATCCGGAGACCAGCCTGAAGAGGTGCCAGTTCCCTCTGCTGTGCGCACCGAAACAACTGATTGCCGAGACCAGCTGAAGTGGTGCCAGTCCCTCTCTCGGTGGCGCACCAAACAACTGATCCCGAGACCAGCTGAAGACGGTGCCAGTCCTCTCTGTGCGCACTCAAACAACTGATACGAGACCAGCTGAAGAGGTGCCAGTCCCTCTCTGTGCGCACCAAACAACTGATCCGAGACCAGCTGAAGAGGTGTCAGTCCCTCTCTGGTGCGCACCAAACAACTGATCCGAGACCAGCTGAAGAGGTGCCAGTCCCTCTCTGTGCGCACCAAACAACTGATCCGAGACCAGCTGAAGAGGTGCCAGTCCCTCTCTGTGCGCACCAAACAACTGATCCGAGACCAGCTGAAGAGGTGCCAGTCCCTCTCTGGTGCGCACCAAACAACTGATCCGAGACCAGCTGAAGAGGTGCCAGTCCCTCTCTGTGCGCACCAAACAACTGATCCGAGACCAGCTGAAGAGGTGCCAGTCCCTCTCTGGTGCGCACCAAACAACTGATCCGAGACCAGCTGAAGAGGTGCCAGTCCCTCTCTGGTGCGCACCAAACAACTGATCCGAGACCAGCTGAAGAGGTGCCAGTCCCTCTCTGGTGCGCACCAAACAACTGATCCGAGACCAGCTGAAGAGGTGCCAGTCCCTCTCTGGTGCGCACCAAACAACTGATCCGAGACCAGCTGAAGAGGTGTCCAGTCCCTCTCTGGTGCGCACCAAACAACTGATCCGAGACCAGCTGAAGAGGTGCCAGTCCCTCTCTGGTGCGCACCAAACAAACTGATCCGAGACCAGCTGAAGAGGTGTCAGTCCCTCTCTGGTGCGCACCAAACAACTGATCCGAGACCAGCTGAAGAGGTGCCAGTCCCTCTCTGGTGCGCACCAAACAACTGATCCGAGACCAGCTGAAGAGGTGCCAGTCCCTCTCTGGTGCGCACCAAACAACTGATCCGAGACCAGCTGAAGAGGTGCCAGTCCCTCTCTGTGCGCACCAAACAACTGATCCGAGACCAGCTGAAGAGGTGCCAGTCCCTCTCTGGTGCGCACCAAACAACTGATCCGAGACCAGCTGAAGAGGTGCCAGTCCCTCTCTGTGCGCACCAAACAACTGATCCGAGACCAGCTGAAGAGGTGTCAGTCCCTCTCTGTGCGCACCAAACAACTGATCCGAGACCAGCTGAAGAGGTGCCAGTCCCTCTCTGGTGCGCACCAAACAACTGATCCGAGACCAGCTGAAGAGGTGTCAGTCCCTCTCTGGTGCGCACCAAACAACTGATCCGAGACCAGCTGAAGAGGTGTCAGTCCCTCTCTGGTGCGCACCAAACAACTGATCCGAGACCAGCTGAAGAGGTGTCAGTCCCTCTCTGGTGCGCACCAAACAACTGATCCGAGACCAGCTGAAGAGGTGTCCAGTCCCTCTCTGGTGCGCACCAAACAACTGATCCGAGACCAGCTGAAGAGGTGCCAGTCCCTCTCTGGTGCGCACCAAACAACTGATCCGAGACCAGCTGAAGAGGTGCCAGTCCCTCTCTGGTGCGCACCAAACAACTGATCCGAGACCAGCTGAAGAGGTGCCAGTCCCTCTCTGGTGCGCACCAAACAACTGATCCGAGACCAGCTGAAGAGGTGCCAGTCCCTCTCTGGCCAATGGCGACTAGGGCCCTGGCACCAAACAACTGATCCGAGACCAGCTGAAAGAGGTGCCAGTCCCTCTCTGGTGCGCACCAAACAACTGATCCGAGACCAGCTGAAGAGGTGCCAGTCCCTCTCTGGTGCGCACCAAACAACTGATCCGAGACCAGCTGAAGAGGTGCCAGTCCCTCTCTGGTGCGCACCAAACAACTGATCCGAGACCAGCTGAAGAGGTGCCCAGTCCCTCTCTGGTGCGCACCAAACAACTGATCCGAGACCAGCTGAAGAGGTGCCAGTCCCTCTCTGGTGCGCACCAAACAACTGATCCGAGACCAGCTGAAGAGGTGCCAGTCCCTCTCTGGTGCGCACCAAACAACTGATCCGAGACCAGCTGAAGAGGTGCCAGTCCCTCTCTGGTGCGCACCAAACAACTGATCCGAGACCAGCTGAAGAGGTGCCAGTCCCTCTCTGGTGCGCACCAAACAACTGATCCGAGACCAGCTGAAGTGGTGCCAGTCCCTCTCTGGTGCGCACCAAACAACTGATCCGAGACCAGCTGAAGAGGTGTCAGTCCCTCTCTGGTGCGCACCAAACAACTGATCCGAGACCAGCTGAAGAGGTGCCAGTCCCTCTCTGTGCGCACCAAACAACTGATCCGAGACCAGCTGAAGAGGTGCCAGTCCCTCTCTGTGCGCACCAAACAACTGATCCGAGACCAGCTGAAGAGGTGTCAGTCCCTCTCTGGTGCGCACCAAACAACTGATCCGAGACCAGCTGAAGAGGTGTCAGTCCCTCTCTGGTGCGCACCAAACAACTGATCCGAGACCAGCTGAAGAGGTGCCAGTCCCTCTCTGTGCGCACCAAACAACCGATCCGAGACCAGCTGAAGAGGTGCCAGTCCCTCTCTGTGCGCACCAAACAACTGATCCGAGACCAGCTGAAGAGGTGTCAGTCCCTCTCTGGTGCGCACCAAACAACTGATCCGAGACCAGCTGAAGAGGTGTCAGTCCCTCTCTGGTGCGCACCAAACAACTGATCCGAGACCAGCTGAAGAGGTGCCAGTCCCTCTCTGTGCGCACCAAACAACTGATCCGAGACCAGCTGAAGAGGTGTCAGTCCCTCTCTGTGCGCACCAAACAACTGATCCGAGACCAGCTGAAGAGGTGCCAGTCCCTCTCTGTGCGCACCAAACAACTGATCCGAGACCAGCTGAAGAGGTGTCAGTCCCTCTCTGGTGCGCACCAAACAACTGATCCGAGACCAGCTGAAGAGGTGTCAGTCCCTCTCTGGTGCGCACCAAACAACTGATCCGAGACCAGCTGAAGAGGTGTCAGTCCCTCTCTGGTGCGCACCAAACAACTGATCCGAGACCAGCTGAAGAGGTGTCAGTCCCTCTCTGGTGCGCACCAAACAACTGATCCGAGACCAGCTGAAGAGGTGTCAGTCCCTCTCTGGTGCGCACCAAACAACTGATCCGAGACCAGCTGAAGAGGTGCCAGTCCCTCTCTGTGCGCACCAAACAACCGATCCGAGACCAGCTGAAGAGGTGCCAGTCCCTCTCTGGTGCGCACCAAACAACTGATCCGAGACCAGCTGAAGAGGTGCCAGTCCCTCTCTGGTGCGCACCAAACAACTGATCCGAGACCAGCTGAAGAGGTGCCAGTCCCTCTCTGGTGCGCACCAAACAACTGATCCGAGACCAGCTGAAGAGGTGCCAGTCCCTCTCTGTGCGCACCAAACAACCGATCCGTGCCAGTCCCTCTCTGGTGCGCACCAAACAACCGATCCGAGACCAGCTGAAGAGGTGTCAGTCCCTCTCTGTGCGCACCAAACAACCGATCCGAGACCAGCTGAAGAGGTGCCAGTCCCTCTCTGTGCGCACCAAACAACCGATCCGAGACCAGCTGAAGAGGTGCCAGTCCCTCTCTGGTGCGCACCAAACAACCGATCCGAGACCAGCTGAAGAGGTGCCAGTCCCTCTCTGGTGCGCACCAAACAACTGATCCGAGACCAGCTGAAGAGGTGTCAGTCCCTCTCTGGTGCGCACCAAACAACTGATCCGAGACCAGCTGAAGAGGTGTCAGTCCCTCTCTGGTGCGCACCAAACAACTGATCCGAGACCAGCTGAAGAGGTGTCAGTCCCTCTCTGGTGCGCACCAAACAACTGATCCGAGACCAGCTGAAGAGGTGTCAGTCCCTCTCTGGTGCGCACCAAACAACCGATCCGAGACCAGCTGAAGAGGTGTCAGTCCCTCTCTGGTGCGCACCAAACAACCGATCCGAGACCAGCTGAAGAGGTGCCAGTCCCTCTCTGTGCGCACCAAACAACCGATCCGAGACCAGCTGAAGAGGTGCCAGTCCCTCTCTGGTGCGCACCAAACAACCGATCCGAGACCAGCTGAAGAGGTGCCAGTCCCTCTCTGTGCGCACCAAACAACCGATCCGAGACCAGCTGAAGAGGTGCCAGTCCCTCTCTGTGCGCACCAAACAACCGATCCGAGACCAGCTGAAGAGGTGCCAGTCCCTCTCTGGTGCGCACCAAACAACCGATCCGAGACCAGCTGAAGAGGTGCCAGTCCCTCTCTGTGCGCACCAAACAACTGATCCGAGACCAGCTGAAGAGGTGCTTCCACACAGACTCTGGTGCGCTTCGTCTACAGTGTGCAGTGTTGGGGTAGTTACTCAAACAATTTATTAGTTGCTAGTTACTTCTGTAAATTGTAATGAGATTACTTTACTGGTTACTGCATTTGAAAAGTAACTTCACTACTTATTACTTTACTTTATTACATTTTTTTTGGGAATTTTATCCAAATTACATTTTCCTTTTAAATTTTTCTGGATTCCATTTTTTTCTATTTTATTTTTTCTCAACTCCTTTTTAATGGTTCAATTTAATTTTATTAATCAAAAAGCATGTCTAAATAATTTAAATCATAGCACTTATACATTTTCACAGCAATTTATTAAAAAATGTAAAAAAAAAATAATAATTACATGTTTAGAGCTCTATGAAATGTTTTCTTTTTTCTTCACCATATGTTTGATTTTTTTTAGCATGTGTAATTATTTAAATGCATAAAAACAACTTCATTTATTCATTTTTTTTTTAAATAGCCTTATGAAATGTTTTTTTCCCCCTCAGAAATTCTGTTGTGTATTTACATTTTTCTAGTTATCAAATGAAAGCATAAAACATTAATTTAGATTTTCTTGTAAATATTGAAAATTAAGCAAACTTTTTTTTTTTGGTAAACAAAGGGGATTTACTATAAAAAATAAATCAAGGAAGAAATGTTACGCAGGAGATGCTTTAAAGCGTGAGAAACAGGGGTTTCCATGGTAACAGCTGTAAACAGAGCAGCGCTGAGCTCACAAACACTGCTTTATCAGGCGTATCACATACACGTCTTTCAACGAAGCCTTTTGGAAAATCGTTTAGTTTTAAAGTCGTAGCGAGTCTCCACAAATAAATAAATGTATGGAAACACATCCCACATCCCAACCGCCTGAGCCCATCATCAGTTTACTCATCACCTTGACTTTAACTGTGTTTGTAGAAGGCACCAAAGCCAGACCCATATACACAACACAGAGCGGAAGTTAACTTAGCGCCAGATGAAACCGTCTGTAAGATGAGATTTCAGCACCTGACAAACGGAGAGAGACTCCTGCGTAGCACTTGAAGCACAGATGTGCGATTGCTTTACGTGCAATGTTGGGAAACACACGTCAAACAATAACGAACGATCATAAAATTACTCTTAGAAAACACTCTTAAGCGCTAAGATCACTCTTTATCTGGAAACCCGGCCCAGAACTTTACACACATGCAAACACGGCATGTGTAACGCAGGAAAGCGTGTTCCTATAGTCTAGTAAAGTAGTGTAGTTACCAATATTATTAGTGTAATGCCTTACTTTACCCTAAAGGTTAAAGTACTTCTTTCGTTACCCAAAAAAGTAATGTAGTTACTGTATTCTATTACTTTGTAACTCGTTACCCCAAACACTGATAGTGTGAATATGATCAGACCTCAGTCCGACCCAACTGCAGAAAGCACCGCACCTCATGAGTTAACAGGCTCCTGTAGATGGAGTCGCCTTCAGGGAAAGGTGTTCGCTACATCTGCTAGCCACTGAAACATGAGCCGTGTTCGACCTGGAGCTGCACAGAGACACGCTGCCTCGTGGACATTTGGGCAGATTCCTATATCTCACAGCAAAATCACAATATCACGATCGCACAGTTAGCTGACACTTGATGCACTTGTATCCAGAGTTTTTAGAAGTTAAAGTTGCAGTTTTCAGAAGAGAAATCGTCTCAACATGTCTAATGTGTTTGTAAAGCTCTGTCTGAGGTTTGGAGGCGTCAGATTTTCTTTGGTTTGGTAAGAAATTGATCAGGGATACAGTGAGTTTACAGACACAATGATTTTGTCCTTCTCAAACCTTGTCTGTGGTGTAAAAACACTTCCCTCTTTGATAATTACGGTAGTTACCATGTTCTGAGCATCATATAATTTCTGTTTCACTCAGATGTAATCTATCTAGGTGGATGAATAAAAACATTTGGACTTTATATCTAAAAATGACCTCAACTTAGCACCAGCTTGTTAGCTAGACAGTTAGCATCAGCTAACTCTATTTACTGATTTTCAGTGTGGTTATGAATAAACATTCATATGTCTACTGGCTAATGCAAGCAATATTAAAACGGTTGATAAAGAATATAAAAACAGACGTCACATATGGCATGTGTGTGTTAATGTAATGGCAGCAGGGAGTTTGATCGAGCCAATGTGGACAGACTGACTCGTTGAATGTTGTTGAATAAGGTGTTGTCTTGGATGAAGTCTCGTAATCTGATTTTTTAAGTTAACAATGGCAGCTTCCTGTACCCCGGTGAACATCTGGCCCCTTCCTCCACCATGGTGTCGTTTCTCAGTCTTTTAGAAAAAATTACAATTAGAAAATACATATGGGGCTTGGACAATGCAGCCTAAATATTCCCCCCACAGTAGAGGACAGTGTGCAGGAAACCTGTACAGTTCATGACCGGCTGGTGTCATACACTGAGTAAACAGGTGATACACGGTGACATGAGCTATACTACACCTGTACTACATGAAGCTCTGCTTACACACCTGTTCTCCAGTCTACAGGGCCGGATGACAGAGGCTCAAGTTTGTCTGTAAAGTTTGGCTGCTTTAGTGAAAAGCTTTACACAGATAACTCTGAACTGAGCTGAGAGTCAGGCTGAAGACTGTTGAACATCTGACAGTGAAGAGCTGTGTTCTGAAGACAGGTCTGGAGAAATCACCTTATGAAGATCTGTCTCGTGTCTTGTAAAGACCGGAGTCTCAGCTCGGGGCGCGTGAATGTGACGCGGTCACGCGGGGATCAGAGCTGCGGTCACGCGCTCCGCCGCTATTTAAACTCCTCCGCCGTTCATTCCGCGAGCATAACCCGAATAATTACAGATCTGACCCACTGTTCGTTACTGGAGACGATGTGGGAACTTCTGCTGTAGTTTATGTGGAGCATTCAGAACGCCGTTGATTAAGTTTGATTTAAGAACTGTTCCTGGGAAAACTTGATGGTATTTGCTATTATTTTTGAAGCGATCTGGAGCTTTATTGGAAAGTATTTGGATATTATTCACTGTTTTGAAATTTCACGCCCGTTTTAGTGATGTTGCGGAGATCATGCGGAGGAATGCTGCTGCTCGTGCACGCGCTGGGGCTCGTTTGTGCTCAGTTCCCGCGAGCGTGCGTGACGCCGGAGGGCCTCAGGAGCGCGCAGTGCTGCCCGTCCCCGTCCGCTCTGGAGAGTGACCCCTGCGGCGCGCTCGCCGGGCGCGGGCGGTGCGTGGACGTGCGCGCGGATGCGCGTGCACACGGCCCGCAATACCCGTATGAGGGGCGCGACGACCGCGAGCTCTGGCCACGGCGCTTCTTCACGCGCGCGTGCCGCTGCAATAGGAACTTCGGCGGCTTTGACTGCGGCGGCTGCGCGCACGGATTCACCGGAGACGCGTGCGAGCAGCGCGTGCCCGTGGGTCAGAACTTTCTCCTTCTCTCACACACATAGTGTTTTCTTAACCCGCTTCTAAAGCGGTCAGCCAGATTAATCAGATTGATCAGACTGACCAGCAAGTTCAGAAGTTTGAGTGAACTCGTGACTAGACCAGCAGTAACTGGATCATGCGAGTTTAGTTTGATGAAAAAAAAAAAAAAAAAAAAAAAAAAGTATTGTAACTTACATTTTATTTCGTAATTATACAATTACACACTATACTTTTTTCTCTCAGTCAAGAATGTATCTTTGAATGTTTAATTGATTCAGTAATGTTTATTCTATTTAATTAATCTATTAATAGGCTATTCTAAGAATATTAGATATTATTAATTAATCTACACCTTATTTTTCCCCGCTTAAAAATAAAGGAAGTAAAATAAAATAATACATTCTAAAATTATTCTTATTTGATTTTGCATGTATATATTGTATTCCGTTTACCTCTAAACACCCCCCTCCCCGCCCCCGTCTGGAATGTCGTTTAACGTGTAATTCTGCACAAATGAATGAATGAATGGACTACCAGCTTCAGATGTGTCTCGTGGCTGAAACAGAGACGGCTCTCAGCAGGTATCTGATCATATCTCTCTGTGTGTGTGTGTGTGTGTGTGTGTGTGTGCGTGTGTCAGTCAGGAGGAATGTGATGCAGCTCAGCGCGGAAGAGAAGCGCTTCTTCGTGAACGCGCTCGATCAGGCCAAGCGCGCTCCTCACCCGGACATCGTGATCGCGACCCGCCGCTACTCCGAGATCCTGGGCCCGGACAACAGCACGACGCAGTTCGAGAACATCAGCATCTATAACCTGTTCGTGTGGACGCACTATTACTTGGTCAGCAAGACGTTCCTGGGGGCCGGACAGGACAGCTTCGGCGGAGTGGACTTCAGTCACGAGGGCCCCGGGTTCCTCACCTGGCACCGCTACCATCTGCTGCAGCTGGAGAGAGACATGCAGGTGCCACACACACACTCTTCAACAGCTCGTGTTGATAATGTTCCCGGAGCTCAATCTCAGACACACTTGTGCAGGATGATTCATGATCTTCACACTTTACAACCGTTATATGTGAGGAGAATCAGAGTAATGGAGAGGAAGACACAAATCCCACACTTTTAATGCAGAAAATGTTATTAAGTGTGTAATGAGCCTCTTTAACATCTCACACAAAGACTCGTCTGTCTCCAGAGATGAAGCTTTGAGTTCAGTGTGTTCAGATTCTGTCCGTTTCCAAAGAAATAGTTCACCCAAAACTGAAGATTTGCTGAAAATGTCCTCGCTCTCGATTCATTGAGATTTAGTGTGTGTCTTCATCAGGTTTGTAGTCAGTGTCTCATCAATGGATGCTCTGCAGTGAATGGGTGCCGTCAGAACGAGAGTCTGATAAAAACATCACAATAATCCACAGCACTCCAGTCCATCAGTGAACATCTGGAGAAGACAAAACCTGAAACACATCCAGCATTAAGATGATTTTAACTCAAACACATAGAGTCTATAATCCAGAATAACACTTCCTCCAGTGAAACAGTGTTCTGGTCTGAATCAGGAGAGAAATCTGCACAGATCCAGCAGCGTTTAAACAACTCTAATAACAAATATGTGAGAGACAACATCAGATGCACTTTTGTTACTGGACGAATTGTGAAATTGTGATGTTTTTATCAGACTCTCATTCTGACGGCACCCATTCACTGCAGAGCATCCATTGATGACACACTGATGCAATGCTACATTTCTATCTGGTGCTGTGATGTGTGTCTCAGGTGATGTTAGGAGACCCCAGCTTCGCTCTGCCGTACTGGGACTTCGCCATCGGCGGCAGCGAGTGTGACATCTGCACAGACGACCTGATGGGTGCACGCAGCTCCTTCGACTCCAGCTCCATCAGCTCCAACTCCATCTTCTCCCGCTGGAGGGTCATCTGTGAGAGCGTGGAGGAGTACGACACGCTGGGAACCATCTGCAACAGTAATACAGCCGCCTCACACTACTGTAGGATCCTTTACACTAAACACATCTGAGCTATTTACAGACAAGACACGACAAGCAAGACCATGAGTTAGAATCCACCAAAGAGAAAAATATCCAAATACAAGGATTAGATGCTGAGATAGTCTTCTTTTATTCTTATAAAGCGCACAAAGTGCTTCGTGCATAGGATTTTGCTCTTTGATGTCTCTATAGTCTGAAGGTTTGCTCATGTTTCATTCACCCTGATTTATTCAGTTTTTCATCTGGCTTTATCCAATACATTTATCTAAATTATGTTCTTAAAAAGTCCAGAAACATACGGTACTTTAGATCACACACACACACACACACACATATATAACCTGTAACCTCAGTATGTTGAGTGAATGTTGATGATATATCAGTATTTATCTGATTGTACAGCAAAGCTAAACGATTCTGGATGAACTGAGAACAATTATTATTATCATTATTATTATTATTTGTCTCAAATAGAGATCATGACTCTGAACTAAACAAAACAATGTGTGACAAAACATTAATTGCTGCAGTCTATTTAAAAGTATTTAATTAATTATAATGAACTATTAAACATTTACATATATGTATTTATTTAAATGTATTTAATACGCCAATTTTTAATATAAAAATGATGGAACAATGATTTGATGAATCACTCATAAATACTTGTTTCATTACTGGGTGAATCTCTTGAATGAATGATTCAACGACGGCTCGTTTATTCGAACAGTCACCTGTCACCACCTAGAGGCAATCAACACACACGTTATATGAAACACCAGTTACTATTAACTTACTCAATTTTGATCACTACCATTGACATCGGTGCATTAGAACCAAACTATATCTGATGATTTTTACAAGGTTTTAAAGGCACAGGTGAATCGTTGTCATTTAGAGATCAGTTTGAGCATGGGTGTTTGAATCGGTTAATCGTACGGCTGTACTGGGATCAGTGTTGTGATGTGTGATTGGTGTGTCTGCTAGGTTCGGAGAGCAGTCCCATCCGCAGGAACCCCGCCGGTAACACGGCCCGTCCCATGGTGCAGCGTCTGCCCTAGCCTCAGGACGTGGAGGCGTGTTTGGAGCTGACCGCCTTCGACTCTCCACCCTTCTACTCCACCTCGTCTGACAGCTTCAGGAACTCCATCGAGGGTGAGGCAAGCTTTCAGCTGCAGCAGCGCTATGGAAGGCCAAATGGTTCAAAAACTGATGGTTTGACTTTTAACATCTCAATTATCTTTAAATAAAAAATCAGTATGTTAAATATTAGGGCTAGGAAAGCCAATTAATCTCGAAACGGGAAATGATTCAGCATTGATTCTGAGATTTTTGCGAATGCATCGTGATTCTTTCTTGAGTCGATTCTGAGCTAACAAGAAAAAAATATGTTGCTGCAGAATGGAGTGTATGTTTAGAGGTTCCTTGAGATATGATGGGGCGTCACCATAGATGCACTCATGGGTAAGGAGGGAGACCTCCTAATAAACAATACTGAACTGTTTCATTCAGCCAAGTCAGTGTAGTGATTTGAGAATGGGGGTGATGTGATCATATTTGTGTATCCTCATCATGATAATTCTGCAGAGCATACATACATTTATAGCTAAGGAGTGCAGGTTTATCTTTTTCAAATTCCTAAATCACATTGACACTTTTCTTTGTTTAAGGAACAATGGAGTGCTTTCACTAATGCTTCATGCGCTACCAGAATGATTGTGAATAGGAAGTGGTAGTTAAACATTGCGTTTGGAAGCAATGTGTGAGGTCAGTAACACGGTCACCGGTCTGCCTCTCGAAGCTCACACTCTTCTGAATCAGGGTTGCCAGGTTTCGCAGGTTTGTTTCACAACAAAACCCCACCGTAGACATGAAAAGCAACCTGAGGCAACAGTGGTAAAGTATCCCAATTCCACAGACTTGGCAACACTGGAAGGGAGACGGGAGCACCAGACCATATTCATTTAAAGGGGACATGCACATAAACAGAGCGTTTTGGCTCATACCCTAAAAGTGCCAATTTCAAGAAGCTATCAAATATTTTCTGTGGGGTATTTTGAGATACAACTTCACATACAGACTCTGGAGACATCAGAGAGCAATTTAAAATATTGTATCAATGCATTCTATGGCACCTTTAAGTAGACGACTTTCAGACAAAGTTCAAGTTTTACCTGAGAGCTGGTTGAACCTCTTTACTGAAACAAGCTCCTGGTCTTGTTAAGATGCCCTTTTCTGGATAACCTGTGATTTTGCCCTGTTACCTTTGTTTTGGACATATTGCCTGTGTTTTGACCTTTGCCTGGTTTTGGACTCTGTGCATTACATCTTTAATAAATTGTTTGTTTTAATAAAAAAGTTTGTTTGGTGCTTTCAAATATCAACATCGTTTGGAAACATTCGCTTAGTGCACATTTAAATACACACATTTTACATGTGGTGGATGTGTTACAATTCTCGTGTTTTTGAACCATTTGGCCTTCCGTACATGGCGTATTTCTGTGTTCTGATCACGTGTGCTGTTGTTTGGGCAGGTTACAGCGCTCCTCAGGGGAACTACGACCCCGCGGTCCGCAGCCTCCACAACCTTGCGCACCTGTTCCTGAATGGGACGGGTGGACAGACACACTTATCGCCCAACGACCCCATATTCGTGCTGCTGCACACCTTCACCGACGCCGTGTTCGATGAGTGGCTGCGCAGACACGCTCCCGGTAAACCTGCCTCCCTCCACTCAGTGTGCTTCATGTGTTTGTATATACAGTATTCTCTATTCTGTTGTGTTGTGTCTCTCCAGATGCTTCCATCTACCCGCTGGAAAACACACCCATCGGACACAACCGAGAGTTCAACATGGTGCCCTTCTGGCCACCGGTGACCAACGCAGAGATGTTTGTGACAGCTGCTGAAAACCTGGGATACTCCTATGAGGCCGAGTGGCCTGGTCAGCAGCATTCTTCTTCTTCTGATTATTATAATTATTATATATATTACATAATATTATTAATATTACTTAAATGGGGTCATCGGATACCCATTTTCCACAAGCTGATATTATTCGTTAGAGTCTTAATGAGAAGTCTATAACATACGTTAGTTAACATTTCTCAACAGTAGTGTAAAACAACACCTTTTTCCCCTGTCAAAATCAGCACGCTGTTTCGGTGCGTGTCCCTTTAAATGCTAATGAGCTCTGCTTGCTCCGCCCCTCTCTTCTGAGAGATGGTAAACTTTAGCTGCATTCACAGTGGAACTTGCTAATTAATTAGGAACATAATTAGGAAAGGCTGTTTGCACAGATTCATAATTACTTCTTCTGTGTGTGAGTCTGGTGATTTGCAATGAATGATTCACGCTAACATAGATAAATCTAGTTAGACATTCCCTTCAAAGACAAATGTAATCCACTGCGTCTTCAGGTGCTCAGATTTTGGGAGTAAATGACGACTGTTATGTTCATTATTACATCCAACAACAGAAGCCCTCAATCACTTAGGAGTCATTCTTGTCTACATCTGCTCCAGCATAGAAACACTGATGACAGCTCACTAAGGGCGGAGCTAAGGTAAAACACTAGTGTCAATCAACAATCGTGGGAGGGGCCTGGGTTTGTGTGACGTCACACAGACAAAAGCTGAGATCGGCTTGAACTGAGAAAAAGCATGTTGCATCCGATGACCCTTTACATAATATGACCAGTCAACATGGGCTGTGTTTTGTAGCTTTAGAGCCGCTGATGTGACTCTCTCTCTCTCTCTCTCTCTCTGTCTGTCTTTCTCTGTCTTTCTCTCTCTCTCAGCTCGACCACTCACACCGACGCAGATCGTCACTGTTGCCGTGGTTGCCGCGCTCCTCCTTGTGGCGATTATTTTTGCCGCCAGCACGTGTGTGGTTCGTTTGCGCGCGAACAGGACTGAGGGACGCCAGCCGTTGCTAGGAGACCAGTATCAGCGCTATGATGACCACAACAAAACACAGTCTGTCGTATAAACACTTATACAGCATAAACATGTGTAATATTATCATACACCTTTCTGAGCGACAGGTACAAGCACAATTATGCTCACATAAATGTGTATTTAAAGGTGCTTTTTTCTGAATACTGCATACAGTGTATTGTCCCCTAATAACACTGAAATAGTCGTGAAAAATCACGAGTTTGACTTTATGCATCTCATTACACGTGTAAACTTTATTTTAAAAAGTTGAACGATGAATAATCTAAAGTCTAATGATGGAAATGTTGAAATAAACCAACAAACTGTTTCTGATGTCGTTCTTCCTTTCACCGCTAGATGATGCTGTTGTTCCACTGCTGTTCATACTTCAATGAGTGAATGAAGCGTTTATAATAGCACTTTACTGTGTGTATCTGACCACCCAAAGCGCTTTACAATCATTTGGTGGTCTCTCCTCAACTACCACCAGTGTGCATTAACTTCATAATGAAAAAAATAATTATAACTTTTATAAAAAATAGTTATAAATAATTATAACAATTATAATATATATATATATATATATATATATGTGTGTGTGTGTGTGTGTGTGTGTGTGTGTGTGTGTGTGTGTCATTTAACAGAACTACTGTTGTAATACACGCCTGGCGTGTATCTAAATGTGCTCAGAGAGTGTTTCCAGACTGATCCTCTTACAGTTGAAGCGCTCGTCTGGTGTTCCTCGGTTCACCGCTAGATGGCGCAGGAGCTCCACGCTGTTCACCAGGTGAACACATTCTTCTGTACTGAGAGATGTCTTTAAAATACAACCACACTGAACCATATCACAGCAGTGCAGAGAGCAGGGCGCGTTCACTGGGGGTTTGTTTATCAGCATGTTGAGGAGTGTTCCTGAATAACGCGCGAGGACCGTGTTGCGCATGCGCCGCCGGATGATGACGAACATAAGGGCGGTTGTCACCTGTACGTGCGCGCGTCCCGTGCGTCAGATCCGAGGAGCACCTAGGAACGGATCCGGGCGCGTTACCGGAGTAATCCCGCGATTCTGAGCCTCAGAAGATCCGGGTCCGTGTAACCGAGGGTCTGACGTAATGCTCCGGTAGGATCTGGATTATTAATGAGGATGAAGATGGAGGATCTGCCGGACTTAAGAGAGGTGGAGAACAAGCTGGGTCGGAAAGTTCCGGAGAGTTTGATTCGTTCATTCGCGGGCGAACCGTTCAGAGGCTCGGAAACCCGCGAGCGAACCGATGATTTACAGACGCTTCACAACAAGATCAGCTTCCTGCGGCAACAGATGGTGAGTGTGCGGTCAAAGAGTCGTTTACACCGATCCAGAAGAGTCGCTTAGACGAAATCAAAAGAGTCGTTTAGACTCCAGCGACTCGTTGCGTTAGTTTCGCTCAGTTTGCTCGGTTTAAACGTCATACGCGCTTTCAGTACCATAACCAGACATTTATAACGCATTTCCGTCTGTTTATAATTCAAGTTCATGTGTCTAATAGTGAATATAGCTTTGAAGTCTGGCTCATGATTCTCCTCACGGGTTAATGTGTTTATACTCCTGAACCAGTTCAGCAGAGTTCAGACACACCGGAACCGGAAGTGATCTGATCTGGGGTCGTGTGTTTTTCCTGAGGTGTCTGGTCACGTGCTGTGCGTGTTTCTCAGGTCTAGTCTTGTTCTTGTTTGTCTGAGGACTGATTAACAGTGGAACAGATGGTCAGATGATCTCACAAACACTGACTCCAGATCAGCGGCGGATCCACAGCTGTTCTCCGATCAGATCAGATTTAATCGATCAATCTCTTATCGACAATTAACCGATCATCCATTAATCTTTGACATCCCTAATTGTCAACCATTGCCTTTTAATTACATGGTTACCTTCAAAATTGTTATTTTGCAAAACTAAATTAATTTCACATGCAGTAATGCACATGCATCTTCAAGAAACATCTAAAAACACATAGTATATAAATTACCGTAAATGTATTTAACAATTAATGATCTACTTATAATTTCCACCATATCAAAACACGTGGTTAGAGTTATTTCAAAGGACATTTAAACCATCTCTGATTTTTCTTATATTGTTATTGGACATAATTATGCATGTGATCCCTGAAATAAACCGTGTTGTTTAATGAATCAGTGGAAGTGACGCATATTGTATAGCCTCTACAGTAATTAATGTTCCAGATATAAGTGTTTGAGCTCTGCTTTAACACTGGGTTTTGTTGAAGGCCTAAAGCATAAATATTTGACTGAAACTTGTCTATTAATATCTGTTTGTATGAACTTTAACTCTGAAATGTTGTAACTGTTTCCCCGTCTTCTACTTCTCAATCCTGGTTCTTTCTCTGATATAGAGCTGAGGAACACGGAGAACATTGTGCTCGGAGAGTTAGCGTCGTGTGTGGGTAGAGACCTGTAACGATCTGCTTTACCGACTAAGAAACACTCACACAAAGAGAACTCGAGCATCTTCTGTTGTTTCTAGAGGCAGTACCAGATTAAACATTTATTGTTGAGGTCGTTGACCCCTGCAGGCCTGAACACACATTTAAAGAGACAGACACGTTAATCTGACCACTGTGAGAGACTGGAGGAGCATTGTCAGGGCAAACAGAACCCAGGAGCACACACACACACACACACACACACACATTCACAGACCATAAATGGACACACACACACACAAACACACACACACACACACATACATTCACAGACCATAAATGGACACACACACACACACACACACACACACACATACATTCACAGACCATAAATGGACACACACACACACACACATACATTCACAGACCATAAATGGACACACACACACACACACACACACACACACACACACACACACACATACATTCAGAGACCATAAATGGGCACACACACACACACATACATTCACAGACCATAAATGGACACACACACACATACATACATTCACAGACCATAAATGGGCACACACACACATACATTCACAGACCATAAATGGACACACACACACACACACACACACACATACATTCAGAGACCATAAATGGGCACACACACACACACATACATTCACAGACCATAAATGGACACACACACACACACACACACACACACACACATACATTCACAGACCATAAATGGACACACACACACATGCACACACACACACACATTCACAGACCATAAAAGGACACACTCACACACACACACAGACACATACATTCACAGACCATAAATGGACACACTCACACTCACACACCCAGGCTGTGACCTTTGAACCCTCAGATCTTCACCAGCTCCCAGTGTTGATCAGAGCAGCAGACAGTGAAGCTGTGTCAGCGTTGAAGGCTCTTAAAGGGACCGTTCCCTCACAGTTTGTTCTGTTCCTCTGCTGTGACAGAGTTCATGCGTCGCTGGGCTGCTCCTGTAACACAGCGTGTCTGTTGCCGTGGGGAACAGTGGCAGTATTATGGTCTGTTCGTGTCTCAGTCGCTCGTGTTCACGTCTGACTCTAATCTGGTGCAGATCTGTCTCTCTGTATTTGCTTTATTTTCCTTGCTGAGATGTTTCGCCTGTATCGTGTCATCGACTGCTTCGAGAGGATCTTGTGTTGAATCAGCATGAATGATTCAGTTTGACTCCTTTGATTCTCCAGTGTTTCCTCGCTGTTGTTCATCTGTTCCTCTGTTGTCTCAGATAATGAGATTATTACTGAGTCTCTGTGGGGTGTTTGGGTTAATTAGAGCACAGGGGGTGTGTGTGTGTGTGTCTGTGCGCTGGACAATTACACTGTTGACTTAAATGCTTTTAATTTGACAGAACTGTTCAAGGTTTAGATCAAGTTCAGCTGAATCAACAGCACTCTTCGTTATAACCCACAGAATAAAGTTTATTTTCCTCAGTGAAGGTTTGGAAGCAGAAATGTGGAATTTGTATTAAAGGACAACATTAGATTTCTGTGCACACAAGTGTGATTATCTGTGCTTTGAAGTTAAACAGACCTAAAGTACTGAAACTAGGAGTGTGTGATATATATCGCAATCATATTAACCATGTGTGATTTGACATTATTTTCACTGCATGATTCAGTCTATTAAAAATATTACAGGGATTTTTGGAAAGTTTCTGGAAATATACCACAAATTTCCCACCCCTTTGCATCCCTATCCCAAATGACTTATTATTCTTATTGACTGATTAAATGTAGGAAACTCAAAAGATGATGTACACTTTTAGAAAAGAAGGCTTTATAAAGGTGAAGTGTGCATAACCAGGTAAGGATCAAATGAAACTTGTTGGAAAAGATTGATTTCTATCAGCTGTGATCTGATCACCTCAGAGTCAGAAATAACACACTCATTATCATCTAGTGATCGTTACCAGAACATACTGAGATGTGATTTATTGTCAGAATCACAGACACCTAAATGAAACCTATTTAAATAAATAATACTTTAATTCTTTAAGGATACAGTCGTTTCATCCAAATTGTGACAGGGAAGAAACGTATAGTGTGACATAAATAAATGCTCACAGTTTCCACAGAAATATTGTGTAGTACGACTGTTTTCAACATTGATAATATTCAGAAATGTTTCTTGAGCAGTAAATCATCATATTTTTCTGATTTCTGAAGATCATGTGACCCTGAAGACTGGAGGAATGATGCTGAAAATACAGCGGAGCATCACAGAAATACATGACAGTTTAACAGATGTTTAAGGTGTAATACAGAGCTGTTGCAGTGTTTCTGACGTGTGTCTCGATCGCAGGCTCATCTGCGCTCCATCGATGTCACACTGATGCATCAGCTGCTGTCCATCAACGAGGGCATCGAGTCGCTCCGCTGGGTGCTGGAGGAGCGCGGGGGCGGGGCCAGCCGCGAGGGCAGTGTGACGGACAGCTTGTGCAGCCTATCAGAGGGGGCGGAGTCAGAGCGCGGCTCCTGCTGTGACGGACTGGACGGGATCTCGCTGGGCAGTTATCTGGACACACTCGAGGACGAGGAGCTTGACCGCCGCTCGCCCGCGGAGCAGGACACGCTCGGCAAACGTCCGCTGCGGCCTCGTGTGGAAACTGATGAGTACTACTGCTTCGGCTGATAATAACAAACACTTCCGACGCCGATCCACATGGGCTCTCACCAATCGCTTTGAGAAATTCTCCTGTTTAATCGGCTGCGACTGATTTAGCTCACACTTCTTGTTCTAAAGTTGTTGTTTTTTTCTGTAAGTCATCGATGTTTGGGTTTGACTTTTTAAATGTTTCTTAAAGAGGTCGTCGGATGCCCCTTTTCTACAAGTTGATGTGATTCTTTAGGGTCTTAATGGAAAGTCTATAGCATACTTTGGTTCAGATTTCTCAAAAGGTAGTGTAAAACAACACCCTCTTTCAGTGCTTGTCCCTTTATATGCTAATGAGCTCTGCTGACCCCGCCCCCTCTTCTGAGGAAGTGATTTAATGAGATCATTATAGCGTGGTTGTGTAAACACACTGCAAACACATTTCAGTTCAGACAGCTTTTAAAAGTGCATGTCACAGCCGATGACCCTTGAACCTGCCGGTCAGCTGAGAGAATCTGCTCCAGGCTCTGTCTTCAATGTTTGTTTCAGGCGAGAGAACCCGGCTCTAGTTGATATATTGTCTGTGTTCACACTCATTCAGTCCGGTCTGAATTCAGTTCAGTTCAGTGTGAGGTCCATGGGACTATCCACATTCCCCAGGAGTATCTCCAGCAACAGTTTCTCAGCTCTTAAACAATCTCAACTGATGTGTTCACAAATTAAGTCATAAAGGCATGGCATTAAATGTTGCATGATCGATCAAAAAAAAAAAAAAAAAAAAAATCAAGCATTTCATAAATTAAGTCTTAAATAAAAACCTTTAAAAGTCTTAAGTGTGACTGTCAGCTGCAGGAAACCCTGAGAGTCTTGTGCCATGTGTGTTGTGTTTCAGAGCAGAAACACATCCCAGCTCTGCTTCAGTTCAGACTTCTGTGGAGTAACGTGTGAACACATCACGAATCCTTCACCAGAACAGTGTGTTCACTGCAGGAGTGATGCTAATGCTAATGATACCGATAACTGTACAGACGTTCACACCTGCAGACATTAGCATTCTGTTCATTAGAAGCACTCTGCAGGTCAGTCGTCTGCTGCTTTAAAAGCAGGACGGATTCTGACTCAACGACTGAATAAATAATTATCCTCTGCAGGTTTTAAAGCCACATTATTATTATTATTACTGACCACACATGCTAGTGCTAATGTCTTAAACTCCTAACAGGTTTACAGCGGTGTACGCTGAAAGCTCTCGGTGCTCAGATCATGTGTGAGCTGATGTGATTCAATCCTTTTGTGATGTTTCAGAAGTGCAATTCCTGCTCTTTAACTCTTTACTGACTCATACAGTTTGATTCTTCAGAAATCAGATCATCCTTTCTTGAATCTAAGGTGTTTCCAAGTCAGAGGAGTATACTGTATCACACAGTGGCTTCTTCTCGTTGTATTTTGTGTCGATGTGTAAATGTAATTGTTTGTGCTGCTGTTTCATTTGTTTCTGGTTGTGTGCTTAATGGATTGAAGACTCCTAATTTATGATGTTCATTTTCAACAGTTTTGGGGTAAAAACCATAATACATTGTGAGTTATTTTGTCTGTGTTTTTTGAAGCATGTAAAGTCTTTTAACAAAATGTTTTAATGTAAAATTAAACTGCATAATCACAAGTTGGAAATGAGCTTCACTGTACGTATCATAACGTGTGTCTGAACAATAAATAGATGATGATCAATGACACCGGATCAAGATGCTGGATATCTAACTGGAAGTGCGATGATGGCAGTCTCGATGAGATAAACGAACAGTGAGGATGTGTTGAAGTCTCACTGAGAGTCCTTCACAGTCTGCATGAATCCATCTGTTCACGAGCACTAGCCCTCGCTAACAGAGATAGAGACGAGTCTGAGGCTGAGTTTATTACACTGGTTTATTAACTGAGGCTTGGCTTGACAAAACCTGACCAGAACTCATTGTTGACATGCCTTAACATTGCTAGCATGTTTTAGCATATTAGCATTTTTACATATTTTAGAACATTGCTAACATGTTTTATTACATTGTTATCCAGTTTTAGCTCAGTGCCAACATGTTTTAGCATGTTGCTAACATGTTTAACATTTTGTTAGCATTTTAGCACAATGATAACACATTTTAGCACAGAGCTAGCCTGTTTTAGTCTGCTGCTAGCATGTTTTAGCACAATCCTTAAATGCATATTAGATAGCATGCTGTAAAAAAGAAAGCAAAAAATAGACGCAAAATCACACAATTAGTATTGGCTTTACTGGTCATGATTTTACGGTAAACTGTAATGGACTTATTTGGTACACATTTGGTATGTTTGGTCTTGTACTCTTATAGCATACGTTGTCAGTGTCTTGTGCTTGCTTAGACCTTTGTTGTAATAAACAGTAAAGTTTGTTCAAGCGCTAGCAAAAGACAGTGTAAAGAAATACCCTTTGAGAAAAGCAGTTAATCAGCGGGAGTTAAAAGCAGATCGTAAGTGTATTTATTTCATGTCTCATTAGTGTTTAGCGCAGTTGTCATTGCTAGGAAACACCTGTTTGTTTACTGTGTTGAGACGTGCTGTGTTTGGTGTCGTACTCCATCGCATAAGTTGTCAGTGTCGTTCGCTTTCTTAGACCTTTGTTGTGATAAACAGTAAAGTGTGTTCATCTGAATTCAATTTCCGTTTTATCTGACGGGTATAAAAAAGATTAGTATACCGTGGCAGCCTTAATGGATATAAGTGTCGCTTTGATTCATCCTTTTTCCTTCTCCTTGTTCACTTCTGTAACAATTTTTATAACCAATTCTTATTATGTGTTTCCAAATCCCTACCATCACTACCACTCGCAAACCACACATCACACGCAATCGTAACTACCTGCACACTTTGCCTATATCTGCTAATACACTACTTTATTTTCCTATTGGTCTCTGGAATTGCCAGTCTGCTGTAAACAAAACCAATTTCATTACTTCTATTATTAGTCATTCAAAGCTTAATCTCATGGCCCTGACAGAGACCTGGATCAAACCACAGGACACTGCTACTGCAGCACTCTTCAATAATTTCTCATTTTCTCACTCTCCTCGTTTGACTGGAAGAGGTGGAGGTACTGGTCTGCTCATCTCTAATGATTGGAAATTTAATCCTTTACCATCTTTGGGTATCAACAGCTCCTTTGAATCTCATTCAGTTACTGTTACCTACCCTTTAAAAATACATTTTGTAGTTGTCTATCGACCCCCAGGACCACTGGGTAACTTTTTGGATGAATTAGATGTGTTGCTCAACCTTTCCTGAGGATGGTACTCCCCTAGTTGTGCTTGGAGATTTCAACATTCATCTAGATAAACCTCTGTTTGCTGATTTCCACACACTGCTTGCCTCTTTTGATCTCAACCGAGTGTCAACTACTGCTACTCACAAATCAACCAACTGGACCTTATTTACACGGGACACTGCTCTACTGATCATGTTCTGGTTACTCCACTGCACACGTCGGATCACTTCCTCCTCACTCTTAACCTCAACATGGTCCCTGACTTATCACTTACCCCTCCACATATCATCTTTCGACGTAACCTACGCACACTTTCACCCTCCTGGCTATCTGCAATGGTTTCATCTTCACTTCCTTCCCCTAAACTACTGATACTTTCTGCTCCAATCTTACATCTTGTTTATACACTGTCTGCCCTTATCTTCCAGGCCAGCCCATAACACCCCTTCTGCCCCTTGGTTATTTGATGTTCTACATGAACACCGTTCTAAGCTTAGAGCTGCTGCAAACTTACACTCATTCACATCCTTCTCTTCACTCTCTGAGGCAGAAGTGTCAAAACTCATCCTTTCTAATCACCCTACAACTTACCCGCTTGATCCAATTCCATCTCATCTCCTTCAAGCCATTTCTCCTGCAGTTGTACCTGCACTCACTCACATCATCAACACTTCCCTCCACACTGGTGTTTTCCCCTCATCATTTAGACAGGCACGAATAACTCCACTACTTAAGAAACCCACCCTAAACCCATCTCTTTTAGAGAACTACAGACCAGTTTCCCTTCTTCCTGTCATTGTAAAAACACTTGAACAAGCTGTGTTCAAACAAGTCCCTACATTTCTCACACAACAATCTCCTTGACAGCAACCAATCTGGCTTCAGAAGTGGACATTCAACTGAGACGGCCTTGCTCTCAGTTGTTGAAGCTCTAAGACTGGCAAGAGCAGAATACAAATCTTCAGTACTTATCCTGCTTGATCTGTCCGCTGCTTTTGACACGGTTAACCACCAGATCCTCCTGTCAACCCTACTGGCAAAGGCCATCTCAGGAACAACACTTCAATGGTTTGAGTCTTACCTATCAGATAGGTCCTTCAAAGTATCTTGGAGAGGTGAGGTGTCCAAGTCTCAACATCTAACTACTGGGGTGCCTCAGGGCTCAGTTCTTGGACCACTTCTCTTCTCTGTCTACATGGCATCATTAGGTTCTGTCATTCAGAAACATGGCTTTTCATACCACTGCTATGCTGATGACACTCAACTCTACCTCTCATTCCATCCTTATGATCCGATGGTAGCTATTCGCATCTCAGCTTGTCTAACAGACATTTCTTGCTGGATAAAGGACCACCACCTTCACACAAGCACATGTGTGTGTGTGCTTGTGATTCCAGCAAACCCATTGTTTCATCACAATTTCACCATCAAGTTAGGCACATCAACCATAACTCCTTCAAAAACAGCTAGAAGCCTTGGAGTTATGATTGATGACCAGCTGACTTTCTCAGACCACATTGCTAAAACTGTCCGATCCTGCAGATTTGCTTTATTCAGCATCAAGAAGATCAAGCCCTTTCTTTGGGATCATGTTGCACAACTCCTTGTTCAAGCTCTTGTTCTGTCCAGGCTGGACTATTGCAATGCTCTCTTGACAGGTCTTCAAGCCAGTTCTATCAAACCAAAAAAAAAAAAAAAAAAAAAAACTCTATCACTAGCTTGCTCTATGGTTTTTCTATTCTATAGGTTTTCTTTTTATGCATTATATTATTTGAAAGCCTTTGCTATGTTTACTGTGTTTAAGCTAACTGAGACTTGTTATAGCACTTATATATCATTGCTCTTTTTGTTGTTTTTGATTGCTTCGACTGTCTTCATTTGTAAGTCGCTTTGGATAAAAGTGTCTGCTAAATGTAAATTGATCATCTTTTATTGGTGGCTTGTTGTAAACCAATAAATCCTAATGGAATATGTCTCAAAACACGCTACAGAAAACCATTTTAATGGTTTCAGTGGTTAAACGTTGTTGTTTTGTAGTGTTTGTGATGGTGTTTGCCCTGGAAACCATTATAATGTTGTATTTTAGCAGAGAGATGATCAGTATTAGATGGAAAGGAGCTCGAGGGATCCTGGGAGTTTGATCATCAGGTCTGATCTGAGTTTGTAGCTCTCGGATCATTTATTTATCTTCTCTATTAACGCTGAAACAGGTTGGTTTGTGTGTCACTGCATTCATCCAGCAGCTCAGACACGTTCCTCTACACAACGTCATCCGATCGCAGTACTTCAGCCAAGAACAAACATCAGGTTTGCCATCGAGGAATCCCATATAATTACATCCCTTCACGTACTCCGAGCCTGACCGAGATCACAGTCATCATGGCTCTGTGTCTGAGAGAGAATGAGTCTGTGGTTTATCAGAGATCTGCAGTTAGTTTCTCTGTAGTTATTACACATCAGACGTACAGAGGACCGAAGGGATATTTTTACTCAGTAAATAAACGACATGCGTCATTTCATTCCACTGTTCGGCTGCCAGTGTTTAATGTTTCATGACAGATTACAGAGTTTGGGTTTTTATGTCTTCTGAAAGAAGAAGAAGAAAAAATAACTTTCTTTCTAAAGGGACCGATTTAGAAGAGACCATATAGTGAAAATAAAAAAATAAATAAAATCTTCCGACTGCACATCTTCTGGCTTCCAACAGTCAGCAGAAGTGAGAGAAAAGTGTTTATTATGTTTGAAATCTGGATATTTATCTCACAAAAACGCATGGATTCAGGGGGTCTTTATTCACCCCCCAGAGCCATGTGAGGGATGTTTTATCACCGATGTGCACACTTTATTTCAATAAACACCCGCTCACCCCCAGTGAAAGACTTGTTAGAGCAAGGACAATTTCTAATATAACTGATTGCATTACTATAAAAGAGGAAAGACACACCTGAGATGTTTCAAGGCTGAAATAACCCTTAAACTAACTACAGACAGGTGATGAACTCATGCGTAACCATGGAGACAAACTACTGGCGGGAAAATGTGAACCAAGGAAGCATTGCACAAAAGGTTCTTCATCGTGGAAGAAGGATTATTATTTATTTATTAATTATTCGGGGGGTTCTGATTATGAAATTAGTGATTTTTTTTTATTTTTATTTTTTTTGAAGAACTGCCCACTGAATAATATTTTATTTAACCAAGACTATTCTTCTATGGAAATCACCCTTTTAGACCCTCTATTTTTAAGCCTGCACACATCAGAAGGACATATTTGTATTTTCATCATCTTACGCCGTGAGCGCATGTGTCATGGACAGTGTGTGGAACAGAAACAGTTGAGCTCGGTCTGTAAACTGTAATGAGAGTCAGAGACATGAGGAGAGTTTGCTCTGCATTTACATCGAGAAACTATGGGAATGATGTTAAGAAAATGTTTCTGTTCTCTCATGGTTTGCATATGAACACAGGATTATGATAATATGAATATGTAAATATGAATGTGTGAATATGTAGAGATCATCAGGAAGCTTCTTTGTTCAGACATGTTGAACAGGATCTCAATCAGTGACTCACACACACTTACACAATCACACACACACACACACACACACACTCTCTCACACACACTAACACAATCACACAGACACACACTAACACAATCACACACAGACACACACACTCTCTCACACACACACTAACACAATCACACAGACACACACACACTCTCACACACACACTAACACAATCACACAGACACACACACACTCTCACACACACACTAACACAATCACACAGACACACACACACTCTCACACACACACTAACACAATCACACAGACACACACACACTCTCACACACACACTTACACAATCACACACACTAACACAATCACACACACACACACACACACACACACTCTCTCACACACACTTACACAATCACACACACACACACACACACACTCTCTCACACACACACTTACACAATCACACACACTAACACAATCACACACACACACACACACACTAACACAATCACACACAGACACACACATACTCTCTCACACACACACACTCTCTCACACAGACACACACACACACTCTCTCACACACACTAACACAATCACACACACTCTCACACACACTAACACAATCACACACACACACACTCACACACACACATGTGAGATGCGAGTGGAATCAGTGAAACAGATGCACATTTTGAAACGAGTTTATAAACTACATGCAGCAGTTTTTCAGTGTTTAGTTTTATTAAATGACAGATGTGCAGGTGTGTTGTAGTTGATCCCTCACCTAATGTGGTTAAAATCAGTCCAGCCGAGGCTTTACTGACTCGAGAAAAACCAGTTCAGTGACAGAGTAACCAGCGCATTCATATTCTAATGTAATGTTGCTCCAGACTGATGTTTTTCAGTGGTGTAATAACCATAGACAGTAAAAGAAATGGACACAGCGACCCCATTGGAACTCAATTGAGACAAATGAAGCCCATTTTCAGCGTTTTTTAGCACTTCCTTTCAGACGCGCAGACTCAAACGAAGCTTGATGACGTCAGCAACCTGTCTGACAGATGTAAATCTTCTAGTAGCTGTGTGTGCAAACTGCCATCGTTAATCTTGCAGAGACGGTGAGCTTGAGCGGGGAGTTCTTTGTCGTGAGTGAGCAGGAGTAAGTATTCTGATTAATTATTTTGTATAGTATTTTAAAATGTAACGCCAGTACGCCATATTAAGTTAATTGCCTGCGAGCTTCTCCTCCTGTCTGTACGGTAATGCGACAGAGAGTCGCGTGGCTATGACGCAATTGTTAGCCTATTTTTTACATAAACTGTTTCCACTGGGCCATAATGTAACATAGAAGGTAATGGAGCCCTTTATACATTGTCGTGTATCTTTAGAAATAAATAATGGACAAACAGAGTCTTTAAACGACTCAGATTTAAAGTTATTCGCTGTCAAAGTGACGCCAAAATGAATGGGAGTCAATGGGAATGCTAACGCAAGTGAAGTTCTGCTAAAACATGGCAGCCCCCACCCAACTTTAACTTCCGGTCGAGTTCCTTGCCCCTTGGTAGTAACGAGGCTCTGCTGAGATGCTGATGCTCCAGGCGAGCAGCGCCCTCTGCTGACTGGAGGACTGCGTCACTGCACAGTGTTTGTGATGTTAAAGCTCCTTCAGTCACACAGTGCTCAAACCTCCTCTTCAGGGGCTGAACTACAGCATGATGTGAATCTACTGAACACACTTCAGTCCCTCACAGCCTCGTTCTCATTCCTCTCAGAAATTAGCTATGATTTAAGTTACATTTCCAGAGGGATTTCCCAGCATGCATCTGTGGCTTACTGCCTCGATTCAGTCAAAACATAAATCATTTAAAACGTAGTTTGTTTGGTATGAAAAGGGCTAATACAGTGATATATACGGAAATAGAAAGCATGAATATGTGCGGGAGTGTTTAATCTGTAGTCTTGTTTGATCGGATATATTTTAATGGTGCATACTTCAAGTGATGGTAATTTTCTTCATGGAGGATGTTATTTACTCCATCATCGTGTGTGTTTTCAAGGATCCAGCAGATGATTAGCAGGAAGTGCTTGCCTTCTTTCAGTTGTTCAAGTAGTAATGAGATTTAATCAACTCTTAGAAGAATCAAAACCTAAAACTATAGACGCCTCTTTCCACCATCCAACAAATAAATCACTACGGCCATTTATCTCACAATTCACAGGATAAAAACACACAAACAGAAATAGATTGAGATGTTAACAAGAACTTCAGGAAAGAAAAAAAGTCTGAATTTTCCTGAATTTACATTTTGGATAAAATAAGTAAAAAGAAAAGACCATTTTTACCATTAGAAAAAGAGGTTGAGATTATCCCTCGTGATGTCTTTATTCTTCATATAAAAGGGTTTTCGGTGTGATACAGGCTTTCTTCATCACTAGTGAAGGACACATGATCTGTCTGTGGACTAATAAACAGGATTCGGCACATACGGACACGTCAGAGAGGTTTGTTAAACTTTATTTACTGAAAACCCAGATGTTATGATGCTGGAACAGGCCTGAAGAGTGAAATGATTAACTAAAAAACATCTGGTCAGTGTTATGTGTGAGAGCTCCAACACAGACGCTCAGAACCAAACAGAGGAACTATAGCGTGGTCTCTTTAACTACATCATCATCGTGTGTGTGTGTATGTGTGTGTGTGTGCTTCCAAGAGGCCCCGCCCCTTCAGCGCTTCTTTGGGGGCGTGGCCGTTCTGGGCGGAGTCACAGGTCGCCCAGAGTTCATCCCTCCGTACTGATACTTGGCCTTCTTCTCCGATGGCTTCAGGATCTGAGAGAAGAGCAACACACTCACCTCAGATGACAATCACCAGTACAGACGGTTTACAAACACACATTTTCAGCATTTCAGTAACGAGAGCGGTCTAAACCGTCATGTCGTCAAAATACAAAACTCATAATACTGGTGCAAAAGACAAGCATCATGTATTTGCTGCATTATAGCGTATGTGTGTCCCTGCAGCACAGCAGTCATCAGTAGCACCACAACAATACACTGTATGGGTCACAATTAT